>NW_024747359.1:1145000-1175000 GCF_018991925.1 Homarus americanus
CAGAGTTTAGGAATCACTTAAGCTGGGGAATTTCTTGATAGATTTTCTTCCTTTCACTGAGTAGGAAGTTATAGTTTAAATATTGGTTTAGTTGTTCATTTATCTGAACTGAACTTTTAGTTTTGTTTTGGTTTCTCTAAGATTTGGCGCGATCAGAGAGGCAAGTTTTCACAGTGCCTGACGCGTGCTTGGTAGGTTCAGTTACGTCTCGTTCACTCACTTAATAAAACAACAACACTGCATATACCCCCCTTCAGTCCTTAAATTGAGACACGTATTTATTTAACACCCATACACACACACACACACATACACACACCGTCACTGCTTCGAACCTTTTTTTTTTTCTTTCTAAATCTTCGCTTCGATCATCCAAGTAGCCCCGGAACGTGCGACAATGACCACGAAACTGGGAATGATGATGGTACAGTTTCGTCGTCACTTCTCTTTTCCGTAAATAGTCACGGAATTCCCTGCGATGATGACCTTAGAGGTAAGTGGCTGATGGTCGCCTCGTGAGTCATGTAAGCTGACGGTAGGGGTCCTCTGGGAAGGGGGGGCGGTGGAGACAACAGGTGGTGGGGACTTTATGTTTCTTCTCCTTTTTCACCTTAGTCACTCTGTCCAGTTTCAGTCATCATCACTTTCCCTTTTGTTTGCTTACTTCGTATCTGACTCAGCGTCTTTTGGCCAGGGTTAGCGGGAGAGGCAAATGATAGGGTCAGAAAGACAAGCGAGAGTGATGGAAAGAGGAGGAAGGATAGAGAGAGATGAGGAGAGGAGAGTAATGAGGAAGGGGAGGGGCTGTGTAGTGGTCGTGTCCTTAATTTCTCCTGCCAACTTTCTATGGGTCAGCGTGGGACGTCCTCGTCGATTGCAGGTCGTTTTAGTCGAAGGAGGAGGAGGTGGAAGTGGGGGGGGGGGATTCTTAACCACCTCCTTTGGCTCGTGGGGTTCCTCTCACAACGAGGGGGAACTATACCTCCTGAGGGAACACCACCTACCGAGCACACACCTCACAAAGTACCTTCAAGCTCACACAAACACCGCGTCGACCTCGCGTCAACGATTGAAGCCCATCACCTTTAAATAAAAAAAATGAACTCCACAAGCACCCAGGAGAGAGGGCCGAGTTGGTGGTTAAAAGGCGCAGCACGAGGTAACCAGTCCCTCTATGCAGGGAGAAGGCACAGGTGGGAGTCTGAGGGAGGAGAGGAGAAACTTCTCAGCTGGCCGGGGTGAGGAGTCCAAGAGCCACGTGAGGCGGTGAGGGACTTGTTGTGGGAGCGGAGGAGAGGAAGCAACACGTGTGGCCGGTGCGTCGCTCCACACCCAACTAACCCACTTCCAGCCTCGCTCGCTCACTCGCCACACGCCTGCTGCTGCTGCTGGGAGATCCCCCACCCACCCCTACCACCATAACTTACACACACACTACTACCACACCACCACCAAGCAAGTATTGAAGAATTGATGATGTATTTCGTTTCTCATAATCTTAAAATATTAAATAATTTCAAGTCATATTCCAAAACTAATTATACTAGTTATAGCTATCATACATAATACATAGCTATAATACCTGTTAATTATCGTCCAGGTAATATATTCAACCCGTAATAAGATAGAGGAGTTTTATGTTATTTATACCTAAATGTTAGCGTCAACGAGAGACAAAATAGATTAAATATGTTTTAGATTGTGAAACACTAGTGACTTCGTGAAATCCCTGGAAGTTACATTAATGCTATGTTATTTTTGTTTCACTCACGAAATTACTGAAATATTGCCATAATTTGTGCATGAACTCAGGGCAGGAGCATGACCTCAAGTTTGATCAAGGCGATCTTTCAGTTTTAGTAAATTTTCTCATAAAGTCTATGGAGTATTTACAACTGATTCCGCAACGCCATATTTTGAATCTTTTACTTTTATCCTCTTCACCACTGATCGGCTCGTTAGCCGCTTGGCCCGTCGGTCACGTCTCTGTTACACACTGTTGGCAAGTACTGGGCATGCACCGGCTCCTGAATGTGTCGGAACCTGCTCCAGTGTTGGTCAAGTCTGGCCTTGAATGAACTCACACTCGGTGCTGTCACAACACTTTCTGGCAGATTGTTCCAAGAGTTTGCAATTCTTACTCCAAAAAAGTTTGCCCTCATAATTTTCTGGACTTGTGGCTTCTTCAACTTTGAGCTGTGACCTCAAGTGGGGCGGACTTCCGCCAGCACCAGATATGGACACTCGACTGAGTAGTGCCCCCTGAAATAATTATAAACTTCAATTTGGTCGCCCCTCCGCCCGTCTATAGTTGCAGGCGTTCTAATCCCTCTGGGTAACTGAGGTGCCGTAGTGCAGGCACCAGTCTGGTGGCCCTCCTTTGGATATTTTCAATCAACTGACAGTCCCTAGCATATCTCGGGGACCAGACGGGAAAGTACTTCACTCTTGAAGATCGTGACGAAGAACGGGCCCTCGGATTTCTTTGTATAATTCATAATCAATTAAATCTTGTATTTTGGTTTATTTTGTAATATTTCGGTATGTTAAGAGTTGAAGAGCTTTTCTTAGTCGGGTTCGGTTGTTCGGAGCTTCATAGGGTTTCCAGCGTATGTCTCTGAGCTAATGAGGGTTAAAGAATGAGAGAAAGGCAAAAGTAAAGGCCGTATTTTGCGTTTGATTACTCGACCATTCTAGTAATGTCCTCACGCAACAGATGGCAGCACCATCGTTTATATTATATGGCATATCCCTGAGAAAACTTTTAATGTTAAATATAGTAATTATATTTTGTTTTTGGTGAACAGGAACTAAAGATATGCTATCTAGGAATAAAATGTTTGTAGGTTGAAATAATGAATGTATAAATATTTCGATATATGATCCCCTTCAACATTTAGCCTTCCCAAAGGAGCAACAGAGGTAAGGGTAATGAGGAAAATAAACGGTATTATTGCGTTTTGAACCACATTATTATTATCATCTTATGCATCAGTCATATGAGGTAAGGTTAGGGCCTAACCCTACCTACCATTAGGACAAGGTTAGGTTAGGTTTAGTTTAGTTCAGTAAATTACGTGGTCGAGAAATAGTTCCATTGCAGTTAGCTTGGTGGAGAGGCAGCCACATTGAGTTAGGTTATTTAGAAGGGTGTAGGATCATGATTTACGCCAGAAATGGGTATTATTAGAGAGTTTGCCCTAATCACAGACCTTTTTGGGTGTGATCTTTCATATTCTTGACCCAAAATAGGGTGAATGGTATTATTGCAGTTTTTCACAACTATAGAATCGATAATTTTTTATGTGTGTAACATACTTAAAAGGCTACTAAAAGAAACTTTTCTTCTATACCATTTTCGTCGCAAATGCATAATAGTGTCGGAAATTAAATAATATATTTATGTAAACACGGTTATAGTACTAAAAAATAGTTCTTAATAACGTAATGATTTGGGGTCAAACGCTCTATTTTTACGAAGCAATGAAGGTCAAAATCGTTTGATACCCATAAAAACACACACAGAAAAATGTCCATGTTGAAACAAGTGTGTGGATGAAAATGCAATTTTACCCAATAAAATAACAATGAAGAACAATCCTTGCAATAGTGTAATTAGATTTCTCTTTAATGACACCTTCCCCTCCTTGCAGATGTTAAAAGTTGTTACAGGTTGCACAACTGTTTGTAAATAAGTCACTCTCAAAACTCAACAGGAGTTTTGTTCTTTGCAGCCAACACTTCACCCCGGATTCATTCAAACCACGCAGCTCTCCTCCACAACTGAAACATTTGAATGTTTACTTCATGTGTTAAGAAACAGTTGTGCTTGTGTTTGTCTGACACTTCTTGTAATAAAAATAAATATTCGTATACTACTGTTTTTTTAACTTAAATTTCATTATAATGTATTACCCCCAGACATTTTTGGGGGATGGTTTTGTAGTGCAAGCAAACTAATCTGTCAGTATAAAGGGGACACAAGATTCTCAGTTTATGTACTTTGAATGATTGTGAACACAAAGGAGCCATTAGTAATAATGATAACTGAAAACACAACCATATGAGACGTTGCCCCACACTTACAGTATGAACAAGTCACTGTATATGGGAGTGAAGTAACACTACTATATATAAATCATTTATCTCAGATTGCATTGCCTGTATTGACTGAGTCCCAGCATGGCATATGGTATAGTACATAATGAATTGCATTATTCTAATTAATAATAAATGAAACGTCTCATACTGATGGCAGTATAGGGGTGTAGGCGAGAAATACAGTAGTGTCACGAGTTTTAAAGCAGTTACTCCTGAAACGTTTTCTAATTTAGTACCGTGCTCACGAACTAGATGGCGGGATTTACCCGGTGTAAAAGTCGTACTGATAAAGGGTAATTGGCCACCCTCAGAGTACGCCCGGGCTACTCTTGAAGAGCGCCGCACTTTCCTCACATTATTTAACCCCCATTGCTCTGAGCTAATCTAAAGTTTACACCACAGGGAAGAAACAAGAGAGTGTACGGCGGGTGGCGGTGGTGTCATTCTGGTGTTTGTGGAACTTTATGCTGGCCGGTGTGTCTGAGCCCACCCTGTACTGGTGAGGAGTCGTGCCTGAGGGTGGGAGCGACTAGTGTGTACAACTCAGGTGATGTGCACATGTCTGAGGATGTTGTGTGTAAAGGAGTGCTCCCGTGTGGTGGAGGAGGACACCGCGGCTCCTGACGGTCATCGGCAACCATACCTCAGCAGCCGGGTCCTAGTTCCATGTACGTACCAGACCATTTCACTATTTAAACAACATTGGGCTTTTATTCAGCAAACATCGGCTCACAAACCTAAATCCTATATCAGTATTTGAGGAAGAATTACCCAGTGGATGAGCACAATGGGTATAACCACAGTAGTTAGCTTAGGTTCTTCGGTTAGGTTTTTTATTCCACTTTTTTCCAATGTTATGAAGCCCTGCCCACCTAGGTCAAGGTTAACAGGGAAGGAAGGGTCATTATGAAACGACATAAATTAGTTTGATTTTGATTTTAAAGGAAAATTTCGACATTGTGTATTTGGATCGGTAATTCAGCAGTTAAGGTGACTGATTCGACAATTATAACCATGAATACACACTTGTCATCCCAAGTGGCTGTTTCTCCATCTCAAATGACGTCTTTCATTATTTTAGTATAAACTGTTTGTACCCGATAGTGCAAATAACGATTTCGGTATTTGGACCCGATTTTCGCACTGGCAAACCGATCCTCTTGATGACGTGTATCGGGTGCAAGTAGTTAAACCATTACGTGAACCCGATATTTCAACACAATTATCGAATATTATACGAACCTAACACTGGCAAAAAACTGGTGCAGATAAGTTTCACTATTGTTTAAACAAACCAATAGGTTAGGTTAGGTTTCTTTGATTTGGTGGTAAATTTTTACTTAAGTACCGGTCTTTGTTTGTGTATTAAAAATATGTTTTTCTAATGATATTTGAGGAGTTTCGAACGAATTTGATATTTATTTCCGCCGGAAATCACTAGTATTTGAGATCCCACCCCCCTCCCACAATAATGGGGGGAGAGCCTGGGAAATCGGGATTTTTGGTGGAGGAGAAAACGAAAAGGAATAATCTAACCTAACCCAACCTAACCTAACCCCTAGCCGGGGGCGATAGACCTAGCTTAAACTATACTAAATGTTTCAGTTGTTAAAAATTTTGGGGCGCGCCATGTCCGAAAGTACAGTACCTTAGAAGTGGAAGGACCAGGGATACGTAAGAATTTGATAGAATGATCGTCTTTCTCGTAAAACTCGACAATAAACTTAAAATAATCGTAGGAGCACAAATGACAACCAACCTCCACCACGGCCATTGTCAGACTGGACAATGAAATTACCCAGGCTGGTTCCTTTGAAGAAAATCAAATGTGATTGGTCGAAAAAAAAATGCACGTGATGATATCGATACATCATTGGTCACGACTGGATGACGTCAGTCAATATTACGCATGTGTGATGCGCATATAACATCTCCTCACAGAGACGAAGACATGGCGACACTTGTGACTGAGCGAATTTAATAATATTGAAAAATTAATATCTCGGTTATTCTTAATTTCCGGCTGAAGTAGCATAGATAAAAAAGGTCTTAAAATTGGCTAAACATTACGAAATACACGTTAATAACAGCGAGAGAAAAACCGGTGCATAAAGAAAAATTCACCGAATTTATTTTTTATATTTCCACTCACAGCGACTACTTTATTGTGCACCCCATTCTCATCCTGTGAGCGGTAGTGCAAAATGATTACAGAGTAGAGTTTACAACGGGTCAGTATAACTAACCCCCGTGGTCAGGATATGGCATTGAATGTAAGAGTATTTCAAATAAATTATTTGCTTAGTTCTATACGTAAAGGGTAACTTACTCGCAACTGCGTGTGTACAGGAGTACGAGGCAATATGTCTGGCCACACACATTGCGGAAAGGTATTCAAGCACACTGTGTGTTTGGTTCTATACATGGAAACTGATATTGCTACCAAGTGCACAAAAGTGGATACAATCTTAATATGTCAGCTATCTTGACATTAGAGATGAAGTGTTGTGCCATTTCACACACAGTGTGCTTGGACCTGTCCCTAAAAGGTTCTATCTTCACACAGTCGAGGACGTAGTGTTCGAGTGTGCAGCCATATGTCTGGCTACATACTTTACATTTTGTCTTGTTCACATTTGCCTGAGGAACATACTGCCAAAGGTACTTATATCCTAACATTAATCTAGCGGTTACAACATCTTGTAATCTAGTGATCTTGTTACTTGCTCCATACACATGTTTCACTTGATACATCTCATCATGGTAAACAATGGATCGACTAGTGCCTGTTTGCACTTGTCTGCTTGCGTCAAATTCATCAACAAGTTCCTTCCTAATTACAGTTTTAAGGGCTCTTTTTGACAGATCCACATTGTATTCAACAATGTCTTTGTTAGACGAGTTTGGCGAGGGCATCGCCTGTTATGTTCTGTGAGGCCTCTATGTGGGAAGGGATTCACAACAGTTTGATCTTGACACCCTTAGGTACATTGTTTTAATAATTCTAATATTAGCACCATAGTGTGGGCGGGTTAGCTGTTGTATGGCAGGTAGGGTACAAGGGACGGAGACACTAAGATACAGTATTTAAAAGAAGAAACATAGTCAATAATGTTGTTACCTATCTTGAACTTGGCGGGGCCGTTTACCAGCTTGTTTGTTGAACACCTGAGTTTTCTCAGTGGAAATAACAAGACCAAGGTTCTCACAGGCTGCTTATACAAGGTTCAGGGTGGTTTGCATTTCACGATGAGTTTTAGTATGTAAAGAATATCATCAGCATTTCTGATTGACATATTGCTGGGGTTGTCTGGTATTTAATTTAATAATGCATTCATAAGAACATTGAACAATGAGGGACTACGTACTCCACCTTGAAGGGGTACCAAGTTGCATATCTTTAACTTCACTTTTGTAACCCTGAAACAGTGCAGCAGCCCTACTGTTATATAGGTAACGACTTATCCAGTGTAACAGCCGACCTCCCATATCCATTTTGGCTAGTTCGTACAATATAAGTTACCTATTGGCAATATCAAATGGAGCTTTTAGGTCAAAAAATTTGGGTGTCTTTGGTTAGGTTGGTTAGGTACCTGATATTAAAGTAAGTTCGTTCTGGTGGGGTTCTGGTAACATCCACTCGAGGGTATGTAAACCGTAATTCAGCATTTAAGTGTATGTATGTATGTATGTATGTATGTGAGTGAGTGAGTGAGTGAGTGAGTGAGTGAGTGTGTGTGTGTGTGTGTGTGTGTTAACCCTAAACATCTTTCTGACCCCTACATATTATTCTTCAGGATATTTATTTAAGTATCCCACAAAATATATATAATAACGTTTTCTTTTCACTGTCTGAAATAAAAGAAAATGACAACTTGTAGATCTTTACCGTAAACTCCGATATTATTGAATATTTCTCAATATTTGTACATTATTACATTACAGGGTAAATAATTCTAATATTAATTTCTGGATTATATGATTAATCAATAAATTAGATTTAAGAAAGTTTACTCTAATAATTAAGCATAACACAACGGGGTATATTTTGGTCAATAAAACAAACAGAAGAGCTTAGCTAATATTACTTGATTATATAATTACCTCAACACACATTTACGTTATCCTTGGTTGTTTTCTAGTCGTTTGGGCAGCCGCTTAGTCCACCACTACCCACTGTTGGCAAGTACTGGCCACTGGGCACTGTATGGGCACTCACCTGTAACCTGGTGACTCTCTCTCTCTCTCTCCTCCCCAAAAGTATCGAAAACACAGAAAATCTATTAAAATCGATCGAAAACCAATCAATATTATTCTCATCCAATTAATATCCCTCAAAATCGATCGCTAACCAATCAAAATCTATTTCAAAGCCCGAAACAGGATTGGATCCCACTAGCGCACCTTGGACGACCGTCATTTGTTTCATATCCGAAGCTATTGTGGACAGGAAATGGGTTTAGGTACAACTTGTTATTTCGACGGCGGTCTTTATTGAATAGTCGCAATTATGTTACGGGCCCAGAGAGAGAGAGAGAGAGAGAGAGAGAGAGAGAGAGAGAGAGAGAGAGATATTAACAAAGGGCACATAGAGATACTGTTTGTTTGTTTGTGTTTGTTTACCACATACAAACAGATACATTTCCTCTACACTAAAGATCATCATTAAATAAAAATCAAATCGATCAATTCCTTTTAAAGTATCCGATGGCTCAGTGGTAAAATGATCCTTTCTTTCTGTGAGTAAAAGTTCGAACCTCGCTGGTAATGGAGAGTTAAGGTCAGGTTAGGTTGGTTTAGGTTAGGTTAGGTTAGGTTAGGTTAGATTAGGTCAAGTTGGGGTGGTTAATCTTAAGGTGAAATAAACTTGGGTGCTAATCTACATGTTATTATTTTTTCTGTATCAATATGTATAAAGAAAAGTGTGCTGGAGTCTCGGTACAATTTACCCTTTAAGAGACAGGTCGCCAGCGGTGGGGAATCTTCCATTTTCTCTCATGGCAGGAGGTCAGATGACACGGCCCCGCAAAAGAAAAGGGTGGTGACCTCGCTACAATTTCCCTCACCCCAGGCGCTAAAGGGGTGAAAATCTCCCTCTCCCTCCCTTCCCCCTATATCCCCCCTCCCCCTTAGATCTGGTGGTGTCAGGTGAAAGAGCCACCGTCTCTTTATTGTGTCAGTTTCCACGTCTCCTCTTTATCGCTCTCCACTGGGGGTTTTGTCACGCCATAGGAGTCAATAAACAATCATCAGGGGTCCCACACGGTATTGGGGAGTGACCGTGTTGTGTATGTTTCCCGCAGTGAGCTAAAGATGGCGCCACGGGGGTCTAGCGGCCATTGTTTACACTAAATATCTCCGGTTCGGTGTCGGAAAATTGACTCATAAAGTGAATGTTCCCCTAAAAAGTAAAGACATTCACCAAAAAATCGTAATCTGATTTTTTTTTTCTCGTAAATAATAATGTTCTAATAAATATTTTAGACAGTTTTCGGAAAGATGATGAATATTCTTTCATGATCAACTTTGTAAGAACGCCTCTGACTGACTCAACCCACACAACCTAAACCACGTCAAGTGTGGCATTAAAACAACACACAAGACTCGACTTTAACTAGAGACAAATTCAACGTCCTGGATCTAAAATACATCCTATGGGGAAAAAAATATATATCCCCAGTGGACAGAATCAAAGGAATATTCATATTAACACAAAATAAAAGAGGAAACGAAATTTGGTCTTTGGGAAACATTATATCATACCTGGGATGGGCGTAGTGAATGTAGATATGGATTCGGTGGGCGTGAGTTGGGGGCGGAACGGAGGGTGTGGGTCGAGGTGGTGGGCGTGGGGGCAACACGGTGGGCGGCCTTGTTCCCCCTGTAGTTAACCAGGCAATTAGCGACCTCTCGCCCCCTCGTAATCACTCACTCCACCCTAACAATCGATTCATTGTAGTTCCCGCCATTACCACACCTCTAGCGCCTGTTCGGGTGTGTTCGGACGTCGTCGAGGGTGTTCGGTGTTTGGATATTGTCTCATGGTGTTCGGATGTATCATAAAGTTTTCAGGATTGTCGGTGTTTGGAAGTTGTCATGGTGTTCGGGTGTACAGTGATGATTTAAGGCATCGTCGAGGGTGTTCGGGCGTCGGTTGGCCTGTTCGGGCGTCGGCGAGGCTATTCGGGTGTACGGGTTCGAAACTAAAAATGGACTTTCATATGTATTCGGATTTCCACAAGGCATCCAAGAGTCGTCATGAGTCGGGTTAGTTCGGATATCGTCGGGGGCAGTCGTCGGGTCAGGTCGGGTTGGATGTGTTCGGGGAAAGGGGGTAACGATGGTATGCCAAGTCGGCCACGTATATGAATACTAATACAACCGTGTGATCTACAAGCCGATATACACTATACATCCTTATGGCACTATATTCAGCTATACATGTCTACTATAAACCAATATACACTATACACTGACACAAATTACACATGACTACACAATATACATCAATTATACACACTATACTATCGACTCTCCTTCAGGGAAATACAGTAAATCTCCCTCTTCAGTATACTGGATATGCGAGTATAATCCTTTCCTTCTGTTTATATGCGATGATATACGAGAATATACACTCCTTTTTCCCGAGGACATAAAAATAACCTGTGGTGGGTTGCCGGGACCTGTGGTGGGTTGCCGGGACCTGTGGTGGGTTGCCGGGACCTGTGGTGGGTTGCCGGGATCTGTGGTGGGCTGTGGGACCTGTGGTGGGTTGCCGGGATCTGTGGTGGGCTGTCGGGACCTGTGTAAGCTGGTAGGACAGATGACATCCTGTTGGGTCGGTTCTCTGGAGGTCAGGAACCACGGAGGATGACCCGTCTTGTGTTATGGTAATGGTGTCGCCGTCAGCTTGTGTCCTCTTTCTGGACGACGGCTTCTTCTTCTTCGTCTTCTACACAGACATAGGTACAGGAATAGATAGAAGTACGGGTACACAATCAAATTACAGGACGGTGCAGATACAAGCAGAGGTACAGATACAAGCAGAGGTACAGATACAAGCAGAGGTGCAGATATACATAATCCCAACCAAACATAAACACTAACATTTTCCTTGTAAAGTTCCCTGTAACCTCAACCATGACGTCACGGATACACCTCAATAAAGCAGGGTTGGGTACCATTCACACCCAGGCAGGATTAAGGCGATATCACAACCCTGAACAATAGACGGGCCCCACAAAGCCTCCCTCCCTATCAGTCTTCAGGATGCAAAACTGTCGCCGACACTGTGATGGATGGCCACAGACAACGCCACCTATGTTCCGATAACCGCACTATAAAGGGGGATTATCACTCACAGGGGATACGTATTATATTAAGGCTTATTTTCTCTACCATGTTAGTAGTTCTTGCTGTTGTTAAAAGATTAATTGAAGAGAGAAAGTTATAATATATATTTCGAGTTTTCTTTCCTCATATTTTTTTTGTGTCACTTCTTTTGGCGCACGATTACTTACGGGAGTCAAGAAGGGAAACTTGGGGGTATTTTCGTGTGATGTTTTTAGTTATCTTTTATACCACCGATGTTTTCTTGTTTATTCTTTATAATTCACATACAAAATTAATCTTCTTATATAATTTTGATACGTAATATTTTCTCTTAATATTTGCTGTTATGAGAGTAATGCGAATGGCAGTTGATGATAGAAGGAGGAGATAAAGACGAAGAATAAATACTGATAGGAAAGAGATGAAAGTTTGGGAGGGATCACATGAAGATTAGCCCCCCCTCCCACAGTTAATGTCACAAGATTAAACAATCCGCAACGCTACCTTGGAGGGGAGGGGGGGAGGGGTTAGGTTAAGTTAGGTTAGGTTAGGTTAAGTTAGGTTAGGTTAGATTTGGAGTGTTTAATCATCAGTTGAAATAGCTGGGGGTGCTAATCTTCAGTTGATCCGATGAGACTGCCAAGAGTAGGTCTCTCTCTCTCTTCTTCTCTCCTTCCCTCCTCTTTCTTCTCTCACCACCCACTTTCCCTCCCTCCCTCCCTCCAAGGTTGGCCACCCATCTGACAGCTCTGTTCTATGAAGATTAATTACCTGACTATAACAATGATATCACGCTGTTGACCCTAACCCTGTACACCACCAGTATTGATCTGGGGAGGTGTGGGGATGGGTGGGGAGGTGTGGGGAGGGGTGGGGAGGATAGGATAGGAGAAGAAGAGAGGGGAGGGTGGGAGTGGGAAGGAGGATAGGTGGTAAAAAGGAAAAGAAGTATATGGATAAAGGAAGAAAGGGAGAAGAGAAGAAGAGGATGAGGGAAAGAACTAGGGAGAGGAACGATGGAAGAGGAGGATGGAGGGGAAAGGTTGAGAAGAGGGGATAAAAGAAAGGGGTGGAAAAATGAGGAAATGGTTTTGGTGAGAAGAGGAAGAGGGGGAGAAGGAAGAGGTTGGGGAGGAAAATAGAGAGAGAAATAGGGGAGGAGGTTGGGGAGGGGAGGAGGTTGGGGAGGAGGGAGGTTGGGGAGTGGGGAGGATGTTGGGGAGGAGGAGGTTGGGGAGTGGGGAGGAGGTTGGGGAGTGGGGAGGAGGTTGGGGGAGTGGGGAGGATGTTGGGGAGTGGGGAGGAGGTTGGGGAGTGGGGAGGAGGTTGGGGAGTGGGAGGAGGTGGGGAGTGGGGAGGAGGTGGGGGAGTGGGGAGGAGGTGGGGAGTGGGAGGAGGTGGGGCTAAAAATTCTTCCGCCGATGAGTTGCCATACTAGTTAAGCAAAAGTTGGTAATAGGGAAGGTCGAGACTAAGGGAGAGGGGGAAGGAGGGGGAAGGGGGTTGATATTGGCGAATCCCCAGGAACCCAAAATGAGCGACTGAAGAGGAAGAGTCTTGAAAACCCATGCTAAGGCTCTCTTTCTCCCTCTCCCTCATCTTGGCCCCTCTCTCTCTCTCTGTCTGTGTGTGTGTGTCTCTCTCTCTCTCTTCCCTTAATGCAAAGCAGAAGAGCAAGATAAAAACTCTTCCCGGGCTTTTCTTTCTAATTATGAAGAAAACTCAAGTCCTTTCAAAAAGTTTCTCATTTCCAAAACTTTGTCTTTTTTATCCTTTGAGAGGGAAAATTAAGAATTTTTCCCTCCGTCAACGACTGGCAGAGTGGTCCTGACGTTGTGTGTGGGGGGAGGGGGTGATGGGGGGGGGGGGGGGGGGTTTTTGGGGAGGGGGGGAAGAAGAAGTGAGGGTTTTGGGGGTGTAGGGAAGAGAGAAAGGAAGGGGATGGGAATTAAGGGGTGGAGGAAGGGGGAAGGAAAGTAGGTAGAGGAGGTAGGAGAAGCATCACCCTTCCTATCCCATTCTTCTCTTCTCCTTCCCTTCTCCTCTCCCCCCTTCCCTTCTCCTCTCCCCCTCCTCTCCTAGTGTTATTATCTCAAAGTCAATTTTAATTCTCTCTGCTTCTCCTACCGTGCGTCTTCTTATCACCATTGTTCATCTCCTCTCGTTTATTAGTCTCTTGTGTGTATGTCGAGATCTTTAGTCAAGATTACCTATTAAAGGTTTTCTGGCTCATAGGACCAACGATCAGTACAGACGAGATGATGAAAGAAAAAAAAGGTCTAATTATCATTCGTCTTTCAATATTATGTAGAGAGCAGGTGAGTAATCGGGGCAGGTAAGGAACACACACACACACACACACACACACACACACGCACACACACACACACTCTCTCTCTCTCTCTCTCTCTCAGGGCTTTTAAGTCCCGGTGACAGAAAGAGAGAGGAAATGGTAGCTAAAGATAAGATGATAGACGAGTTGTGGAGTGTCTCTCTCTCTCTCTCTCTGACGTAAGGTTAAGTGAAAGAGAGAGAGAGAGAGAGAGAGAGTACACACACCCCTACCCACCCTCGAAGGCTCCATCCTACCCCACACATGGACAAAGACTGAGTAAGGTGTAGGGGGGGGGGTGTAGGAGCGTCCTGTGTATCCTGTGTGAGTGTTCAGTTGGCGTCCCTCCGCCCCAAGGATCTGTTGTTACTGGTGTGTTTTAGTGTTCTCTGTTCTGTTCTTCGTCTGTGATTAAGTTCTTAGTTGTTCTTCATCTGTGAACCCATAAGACCAAGCCGTTGTTTTCACCCAGCCAAGACTTGTATCCCAATCTACCCTGTGCTTGTCCAGTCGTCTCAAGTCAGTAGTATGCAATTGAATAGCGGTGATTAATCTCTCGTAATATTAAGAAACATTTAATTCAATACACACGTTTTTTTTCACTTTAATAATATAAGATAATATAGAAATTTCCTAAACGTAAATGGAATTAAATAACAAACTATTAAAAAAAAAGTAGAATTTACACGTTGGGTTTTTCCTTCTGGTTAGAATTTTGTCGAGTAATGTGATATTGTTGTGGTGGTGGTAGTGGTAGTTGTTATTGTGGTGGTGATGGTGTGTGTTGTGGTGGTGATGGTGTGTGTTGTCGTGGTTGTTGTTGTGGTGGTGGTGGTAGTGGTAGTTGTTATTGTGATGGTGGTGGTTGTTATTGTGGTGGTGGTTATTGTGATTGTGATAGTGGTTGTAGTGGTTGTTGTTGTGGTGGTTATTGTGCTGGTGGTTGTTGTGGTGGTGGTTATTGTGCTTGTGGTGGTGGTTATTGTGCTGGTGACGGTTATTGTGCTGGTGGTTGTTGTGGTGGTGGTTATTGTGCTTGTGATAGTGGTTGTAGTGGTTGTTGTTGTGGTGGTTATTGTGCTGGTGGTTGTTGTGGTGGTGGTTATTGTGCTTGTGGTGGTGGTCATTGTGATGGTGGTTGTGGTGGTGGTTATTGTGCTGGTGATGGTGGTTGTAGTGGTTGTTGTTGTGGTGCGTCATCAGTTTCTCTATACATTCTATCCTTTATCATCTAAGGTTAAGTTAACAAGTTAGGTTAGGTTAGGTTAGGTTAGGTTAGGTTAGGTTAAGTTGTTATATTTTCCTTGATGTTTACAATACTTGGGTCTTATGGTCATTTCCTTGCAGCTGAGCAGGAAGATGGGGTGGCTACGTCATCGTTGGAAGTACTTAGCGGGGATTACTTTAGTGGTGGCGACTGTGGCGATACTCATTCTCACTAAATCCTTGAGCGAAGTGACTCGAGGATTTCACGAAAAATCCCACAAGTCCTCTGACGATAGTCCTGACGCTCATCCTTCACGTCTAGTACAGGAGGGAGGAGGAGGGCGTTCTGGTGATGTCCTTAATACAAGATTTGGTAACGTGAGGGCCTTCAAGGATGGAGGTGGTGGAAGGTCTAATAGGATGGAGAGTCTCAAGTTCCAAGTGGATTTTGTTGCTGATGATGACGAGGATAAAGATGCTGAGAGAACACGGAAGGTTGGAAGCTTCGTGACGGAGAAACAGTCATTATCCTTCAATCTGAGACAACAACTCGACCCGGAAACATCTTCGCGGCCTCCCACCACGACCTATACAAGTATTGCTGTAGAAGGTAGTTACTCCAATGACTCGGTTGACCTCGGCAGCGACTCAAACTATACAACAGGAATGAACAATCCGACTGATGATGTTTATCCTGATTATGAGTATTATTATGACGATGAAGACAATATTCTTCCCACATTGAGAGAGATATCGTTCACAAGGACTCTCTTCTTCTGTGAGTACATTTACTCCGCCATGTACGGGGAATATACCAACTTTACTGACACTGTGATTCCTTACGGTAATGCCTCGTTATCTGTGGTTAGTGACGAGAAGTTCCTGAACGTGTGTTTACCATTTTACCTGCGCTTTAATACAGGTGAGTGTGAGAAGAAAAATCGGATCACTGTGTGTCAGTCTGACGAGATCGCCTTCCTACACCCTCATGGCTGCTGGAGACCTTCCAGTGACGATGTGCTCTTCGAGAAGCTTCTGGCCGCGACGCTGCTGCAGGAAGACGAGGTTTGCTTCCAGGCCGTGTGCGACGGGAGTTTCCGCGTGGTGGAGAGGGTAGTGCAGGGCATCCTTGTCCTCTTGATCAGTCCACACACCACCCAGGGAGCCAACGCCTCTTGCTACAAGTACGTTCAGGAGTATTATGCAGGAGGACCCTTCGGTAGTGAAGCTGTTTATATGACGAAGAACATCTACTGGTCCTCCTGTTTCATTGAGTATGATGTGTTGTGGACACGTGAGCCGGAGCCACTGGGTCTAGTGCGCGCCTGGAGTTACCTGCCGCCTCAGTGTCGTGCAGGTGAAAGTCTCCTGGTGACGCTGGTGGTGTGTGTTGTGGTGAGTGGCGTGACGGGGAATATACTGGTACTTGTGGTCACCGCCAGAGGGGGTCACCGGGGAGAACCATCGAATCTATTCCGCACGTCCCTCGCCCTGGCAGATCTGATACTCTGTTTGTTTGTGCTTCTGCCTAGTCTTAACGTCCAGTTGTCCATAATTGACGGCAAGATGCTGGACCCTCAATTTCACAATCAGTACGACAATATCAAGGAGACGCCTCACTTGACTGGCACTCGGTCAACACGTATTGTGGTTGACGGCGGCTATCAGTTATTCTCAGCCATGTTGACGAGTTCCTGCTCTATCATTTCACTGTTAACTTTATTTGCTCTGAGCTTTGAGCGATTTATTGTCACCGTCAAGTCTATTCAGCGTAAAATTCTGTTCACACGACCAAGGGTACAAGGCTTCATCGTCACCACCTGGGCCACGAGCCTCCTGACCGTGTTGGCCCTCATGCATAGCGATGGTGGGAATGTCGCCTTGTGGTACTCCTTCTACAAGCTTTCGTTCGGAGTGTCACCACAAGGGTTGAGAGTCACCCTTCCTACAGTAATGGCTATTTTAGGTATAGTTTGTCTGCTGACGGTAGTGTTCTCGCTACTTGCTGTTTGTCGCTACACTATACAGAAGGCGAGGAAGGCTGCAGAGATGAGAGAACTTGGTGAAACTGATTTAGACCAAAGTAAGGAGAAGCCTATAGGTGTCCTCACCATTATGGTGCTCATGACTATCTTCTTCGTCTTTTCCACCACCCTGGCCTTCGTGGCCTCCGTCCTCCAACTCTCGGCCGCAAGTGTCCCCCGCGTGGAGTTAGTGTGTTACCTCTGTTGGTGGGGCTTCCTGGCGGCTGCCTCCTGGAATCCTTGGCTTTACCACCTGCCTAGTCAGCACTTCCGGCACGACGTGATCGCCATCATCACCTCCCTCGTGCCAAGGAGTATGAGGGATCAATCCTGGCTACGTTCACTTATACCTCAACGATGGCGGAAGGATACGTCACCCTCGGATGGAGTCGACATCGAACTGAACACCGTAAAGAAGAAATCAAAGAAGTCCACAAAGACACTACCAGGGATGAGAAATAAACAGTTTCGAAGTGTTGTTATCTAACACAACGACGCCACATTTGATGTATATTCTGTACGATTGGTCTTGGTAGCTTAGTGACTGCTGAACCTCGTGACTGTGAGGGAGAATGTACAGTTGTTCTCAGTTACTCTCTGACGTGACCCCTGTATACATGTAGATGACCCTTGTGTAGGTGACCTTTATATATGTGTAAAAGTGATCCACGTGTCAATATAATGTAAATATATAATAAACACGAATGAAAAAATATAACATTGAGATATTTTGCTTACCACACCAATAGGAGGGAAACATTACACATAGTTGCCACTTTGCATGATATAATTTCATAAGATTTGTCCCTATAGTACAAAGATATACAGAAAACGGGAGAACTACTGAAGAGGAGCTGAGTGGCACAGGAGGTTGAGGTGACACCTTGACCTTTGAGAATACTTCAGGCGTCCGGATGTGAACGAGGCTATCATGACGAACTTTAAAAGCGATTATACATGTTGAACTATTACTACTACTGCTAATATTACTACTAATGATGATGATGGCACTTGACAAGACCATAAAAAACAATGAAAGAATCCTACATAGACAACTGGCCTCCTACCCTCGGCCTGGCCACCTCCCCTCGGCCTGGCCACCTCCCCTCGGCCTGGCCTCTTCTAGTATTGTTATTTCCTGTCGGCGAAAAAAAAAGTCTCGAAACGTTTTCTGTATACAAGTCTAATTTATCCTTTCTACCACTTAGCTTAGTAGCCGTCTGGTGTGGTTGATCTCTTCTTTACTGTGGCCTTCAGTGTCCAGTGTTAGTATGAGAATTGTGAACGCTTGCAAGAATCTGTCAGTGTGTGTTGTGACTGTACCGAGTGTGAGCTTATTCAGGACTACACTTATCCAAAACATATTTAGGTTCAGATACATTCAGTAATTCAGTGCCAGTGTGCCCAGTACTTGCCAATAGTGTGTAACAGAGATGTAAGCGACCACCCAAGCGGATAACAGGTGGATCAGTGGTGAAGAGGATGAATCGTAGGAGGAAATGGTATTACTCAGTGGGAAAAAAATGCGATGTTTGGGAGTTATTCTTGATGACTTCCCTACTGAAGGTGCCTCGGGTTACTGAATCATAGTACTTACAAAACCTTTAACTTTTCCGATTATTTTTAGGTTCTGATTTATCCTTTTGACGTTTAGATTGACACAATATATACATTGTTTCGCTTCTTCGACTGTATGACCGAACTTTGACCAACATTTCCCACTTTGATAATAAGTTGACCCATCTTCTCTCTACACAATTATAATTAAAATCATCCTTAAACACCTAGCACTTTACCGAAATATTTATTGAGAATTAGGAAAATAATCAATGAATCAAATGTAAGCCAAAGAGAGTTAATGATAAATTTAGATGAGTCCCCCAATGATATTAGAAAAAATGGATCGCAAAGTCTGTTCAGAAAGAAACCACAGAAAACGGTTATCCTGTTTCTAGCGGTAACTTAATTATCTGTTTCAAGTTACATTGCTATTTCTAAGTTACTGTGAGTTATAGCAGGGGCAGTAATAAATCACCTGTAGATTAGACACCCCAACTCATATCACCTGGGGACTAAACACGCCTACGCTAGCTGGAGTGGGTTATATTAAATAGATAGGATAGGATAAGTGATGTTAGGATGATTAATATTCAGGTGAAATAATCTGAAGTGTCTAATTATCAGGTAAGCCGTTAATAACCACTATTTATGAACCAAATATATAACAGTTTACTTCAAATACTCTACACTTCTATTGATAACCAGAGGTGCGACACTACACGAGGTGCCTGGAGACTTATCCACACTCACCCTCAGTAACTTGTCTGTCACTATTTCACCTCATTAGTAGTCAGGTGAACCAAGGTCGGTGTTACCTGGTGGACACAAAACTCTCCTGACCACACACTTAAGACTCACTGTTACGAGACATCATTCCTCTCATGGTCCGCCGCTCACACCTGAGGTCCTGGGTCTGTGTTTATATAGACAGTTGAGTTTATTGTCCTCGAGGCTTGAGTCAGTAATAAAGCTCTGTTATTGTGTGAGGGAATCATGTGACACACACATTATATATATATATATATATATATATATATATATATATATATATATATATATATATATATATATATATATATATATATAAATATATATATTTCCTTTCTCTCCTTCCCTACCTTTCCTCTCCTATCCTATGCCATCCCCCTCTCCCCTCCCTTCCCCACCTCTCCCTCGCTCTCCCACACAGCTGACCAGAGGGAGAAAGGAACGATACAGTTATCAATCTTCTTGCCAATTTTCACTTGCCCGATCACTCCACCGGTGTATGGGTATTTCTCTTTGGTCGCACCGTTTTTGTGAGAGGCGGAGAGGGCGGCAGTATATTGGCGGAGCATGTTGGTGCTGCCGCTCTGACGCCACCTATGATGGCGCTATGATGCAGAATAATGCTGAATGGCTGCTGTATATATATATATATATATATATATATATATATATATATATATATATATATATATATATATATATATATATATATATATTTATTTTTTTTTTTTATCACCAAGCTCAGAGAAAATGGGATGTTTCCTCTTGGCTGCTCTAATATTCTTCCTCTATCTCCCATTTTTTTCAATCTCAATTCATTTATAGAATCGTGTATTGTTACACCAAACATGAACAGGGGTTCAGCTGAACACATCAATCCTTCTTATACCTTAAATGATCTATTAGTGAACATACTGTACTGTATGTTGAACTCTTAAGTTATACATCATGTAACTAGGAACTAAAGGTTGTGGATGACTGAGCCTTCACTATACACACTCGCTGCATCACTGGTCTGGTGTGTCACTGATCCTGGCGCCCAATTAATTGAACTTTCATCACCTTTAGCCCCGAACACCGTGAGTCTCTGATCCAACCAGGACAAAGTAATACAGGTGTTTATCTTCCCAATACCTGGTGGCTTCCTTGTGGTCAGAAGCTCCACCAGATGAACTTATAATGAAGGCAGGTGTGGGTACAGCACACACACATGGATCGTCCCACATCACATCTTGACATGAGCCATCTGTCTGCTGGGTTGAGGCTGTGTCTGTAATGAAGCTTCTTTGACAACCTTGTAACTTACTGTACCTTCTCTGTTAGCTGAGGGAGTATCTACATTTAAGACGGTTCAGACTCTAGTGCTTAATTGTCAACATGTCGTCAGTGTGTTGAAGCAGAGAGGAACCTAAGGACTTGAGGACATGCAATTTCTTCCTCGGTTGACACCTTCCTTGAATATGGTTGAGGTGGCCGAGTGGACACAACGCTTTAATGTGTTCTAAGAGTACCTGGTTCAATCATGGGACATTACTAATCCATTCAGCTTTATATTGACACCTAAGTTTACAGTTAAGGAATTAAAGACGATCAAGTGCAGTGCCGGTCATGCTGCAGTCTGTGTATGTATGTGTGTGTGTGTCGTTTTGAAATACAGTCATGTTTGTATTTAAGTCAGGGCTGGGTAGAAGCGTTGACTATATACACTATTTTACTCTTTAGATAAAAATAAAACACTTAATATTTCTTAATGGGGGTGTATAACTTATAGTCTATGTGTAAATAATTGTCTTTTCGTTTTGTTGTATTTACATATCCATTCATATAGTCATTTCTCTATAGGATTTTCTTCAGCTATATATTTGTTTATTATTCCGACCCTCAACAATCCATAACTCAATCAACTCAAAGCGGCAAAAGCCATCCATCCCCCCCAAAAAACTCAGGAACCCTAACAGCTCTTCTGGAGGATGTGAAGAAAAGCGACACGCAATGAATAAAGTGGCAACCTCTCTCCCCCCTCCCCATTCCCCTTCCCCCTTCCCCCTTTGCCTGTATTCTACCTGGATCAGTCTCGAGCACAGCGACCGCAGTCGGACTCCTACAATGCTCCCGGTTTGCGGTGGTCCGTCAGATGTCGCCCGTCATGAATACCGGAGGGGACCCCCACCCATAACACGCCACCATGACGCGATGGATTTCGTTACTTTTAATTCCAATTCGTACTGATTTTTTAACCTTCGTAACTACTGTTTGGTCTCTTATATCAATCTTATATGCCGTGAATATGATTATTATAAATTTATCGAGAATTAGCCATCAAAATAATGAAGAATTTAGCGGAATTTAAGAGAAATAAGAGCGAGAAAAGTGACGATGTGTGAACCTGAACAATGAGTGGGAACATAAGCCAGTAACGGGTGAAAGAAAATAAATAAAAAAGACTCAGGTGATGTCACAACGTATCATTCTTCCTTTAACTTGATCAATCTTATGTTCCCAGTTTAGAATTCTACATCAAAATCTTTAAGCGAACTGACAGGTTGGGTGAGACGAGAGAGTGAGAGAGAGAAAAGAAGAGAGGGAGGAGAGAGAGAGAGAGGGAGGGGGGGGATAAAAAGATTGAGTGGTTAATAACGAATTTACTCACTATCTCATAAATGATTTTGTACTTCATGATCGAGGTATATCGAGTATTTTTATATATTCATTTTATTTTAAAATTTGATACATATTAATAAATTTTACGTATTGTGTTGAAGTGTCATGGGCAATTACACACACATATACTGTACACACACAAACACACACACACTCTCTCTTTCTATCTCTCGTTCTCTCTCTCTCTCTCTCCTTCCCACATGCTGTCTCTTTCTCTCTTATACCTCAGTTCGAGAGAGGCAAGAGGATGACGTAGCTACTCTGATTATACATACATAGACATACATACATACATACATACATACACACACCAAACATCTACATTCATAAGCACATAAAACGAAATGCACATCGCCTACCACAAAGGCTTTCAAATAACACTTTCAGAGGAGCCAACACTTCAACCACCCGTCAACACCTCATACCACGTCACCTCCTCACGACAATGTATCCACGACAGGCCAGAACCCCTTAAAACCCCCTTGAACCCCCCCCCCTTCAACCCCCTAAAAAATAGAATAAGGAACTAAAGAAAGAGAAATAGAGTGAAAATATCTGTCTCGAGAAGATGGGTGGAGTGAGGGGGTTCGGGTGTCAAGAATAGACGATTTCTGGTCGCCTTTTAGAAGCCAGTAAGTCGCTCATGTTATTCACCGTCACTGGTCGGTTCTTTCGACTATAGAATAAGTCAATTTTTCTCGCTTTTCTCGTACGCTTTTGTCAGGTCGTAGAGGAACCTAATGAAAACTATTTTGTTTTTTAATATTTATTTATTTATTTTTTATATGAAAGGAACGAACGTAATCATGGAGAAAATGCAGGTATTATTACTAGTTATTATTCATTTATTATTGTCAGATTTTACTGTTCTATATCATTATTGTACTTAATGTTTTATTTTATTATTATTATTTTTTATCATAGAGTCTTTTACCTTTTCCTTAGTCATGAACTTTAAGCTTCATACAATCCAAGTGAATCAACATCAGCTGTTTATCGTATTAAATTCATCTCCAGGAACTCCCAATATTTACATCTGTATTGAAAGGAAATATTTCACTCGTCTTAAACTCAGAATAAATGTAATTATTGTCGAATTTACTAAGATAATGTTAGTGTTAGTGTGAGAGTTTATTCATTATTTGAATCGTAGGAAGACCTTTAAATGTTTACAAAGACAAGAGCAGGAAATATAAATCACATTTCTAAAACTGAAACACAATATATCCAGTTACTCTTTGGTCTCTTAAGGTTTCAGATAGTCTACAGCCTAAGTCGATTAAAATATTTCCCCCTTATAATTTTTTTTTTTGGGGGTGTTCTGGAGGGTTGTGATGACTTGATCCTATTGAGGTAAAGTAGTCTAGATGCTTAGCTCACCTTATACCTGCTGTCAGTCTTAATAGGTTAGGTGACGTGAGAAGTAACTAACTGGTTTGTTGAGTTGGGGTGATGGTACAGTGTGTGTGTGTGTTGGTCGTGGCAGAAAATACCTGTTTAAGAGTTAATCTACTTGTTGGTAAATGTGGGTATGTGTGGGTATGTCGTCAAGGCGGATTAGGAGTTGGATGGATGGATGGAGGTTCAAAATTCATCCCTAAATAGAACAATAAATCAACATTATTCCCTTAAACAGGTTATTTACTACCAAGAACAGCCACCACAACCACACACGAACACTTGTCTCCTCCATTCAATTACCTTCCACATGTGAATCCTCTTAGTTTAATTCAATCCCATAAAAGACGCTTCAGTCACAGAGGAATGTTGAAACCAAAGGATCTAGTTTTGATGATACTGTATATATAACAAAAATAGAGGATTGAGAAGATGTGGCGATGATGAAAGGAGAAAAATCCACATTGGTATTTCTCGTCACGCGTCACCACGATGAGTCTTCGATATTGCTAGGGTGTCTCTACTGTGCCCGCTCGATGTCCCTGTGGTATGTCGTGTTAAATACTTTTATCGTCGGATTTTAAAGGTGTTTTGTGATGATTTAATGTGAATATAAAGGATTTAATGCTCCCAATTGCACTGCTTTAGATAACGTCGAAGTAAAAGGGTTAACTCCTGGGATTTTTTTTTTAATGTAGATGAATGAGATGTGATTAATAAAAAGAAAGTGATGATACAGGATTAGACAATAATTTCCGTCAAATGTTAATCCTTCTTTTCTGCACTAATCTAGGGTCAAGGTCACATTGGGAGGTCAAAGGTCATGTGTATATACTCTGTAATGCCGTCTTGGTCATGGATTTCCTCGAGTCTCGTATTTTAGTTAACGTGTGTTCAGAACGTATCCTGCTCAATGCTTGTCCAGTCTCTTCTCGTTGTCATTATCTTCAGGTACTTAATTAATGCACCTGACCTCTCATTATAATTAGTCTTTTTACTTCGTTTCTTTGACCTTCTTTATTTTCTTTGTCTTGTATCTTCTGTGTTTTCATAGTACTGTACATAGAAGACAAAACAATAACAAAAGTCTTACAGCACCTCTCACACCAGCCGCCAGGGGGAGGACACCCATCACCAGATACGTTCAGTTAGATGATAATTTTAACATACAAAAACTCCTTTTATGAATCCTGTCACCAGAACTCCCTGTTATATTAATTTCTGGTAAGACTAATTTATTTATTAAATAGATCAAAGATTATCAATAGTTCGTAAGATAATGTGTTTAGATAAGGTAGAGTCTCAACTCATCTTTGGCACCATTAAAGTTGTTTTCATGGAGAACTATCCCATATTAAACCTTTTTTTTTTCTCCCAGATCAAATATTCTCAAAAGCTTAGACAAGGAATATTTTCTCTCTATAGATAAGAAAATAGTGTAGTGTAGAGTCGTAGGTCACCATTGACGCCATTAAAGTTGCTGGCACTTACGTCATAAATCCACCAAGGAATGATACGACGTAAGATTATGACGTAAGATTATGACGTAAGATTATGACGTAAGAAGGTTAAAGACTCCAGACACAGGATATTATTACGGTGTTGAGGAGATTGGATGTTTCTTCCTTACACGAGTGATGCTCAAGACGCGGCGCTCCCCTGGTTAGTATTACTACACAAGTCTTCTGCTCTATTGCTTAAAGTCTCCCTCCTTACTTACCTTTTGGGGGGATTACGTCAAGATTAGGTACCTTGGTTAATTTTATTTGATGATTAACCTAACCTAACCCAACCTAAAGCTAACCTAACCCAACCTAAAGCTAACCTAACCCAACCTAAAGCTAAGCTAACCTAACCCAACCTAAAGCTAACCTAACCCAACCTAAAGCTAACCTAACCCAACCTAAACCTAACCTAACCCAACCTAAAGCTAACGAACCTGACCGAATCTAATCTAACGTGACATGATATAACGTGATATCCTCTGGTGTTCACTTATCACATGAAAAACAAGCTCGGGTGCCTAATCTTCATATGATCACTTTTTCTTCGTGCATACATCAGAGAATTAACCACAAGATGCTTATAATAAGACAACTCCTACAGTCAGAGTCACAAACATACACACATAAAAAAAACAATTTACAGTAATATATTTTTTGTCGTAACTAGTGATAGTATAACTCAGTATAGGATCAGTGTAATTTAAACGCCATTTTGCTTCCCTCATTTATTTCGTGGTTTGAGAAATAATATTCAAAATTTTGTCCTATATTGTTATTTTTCTTAATTGAAATTGTGGGAAAGAATTTTTTTTTTATTTTTTTTTTTACCCTGAGAGGTTAACAAGATGGCGTCCCCGTTACAGAATCTCAAAGACCTACGTTACAAAATCACTTTAAAAGACCAACGTTAATACAGAATCTTGAAGACCATGTAGACACCAGACCAAAAACCCCGAGAGAGAGAGAGAGAGAGAGAGAGAGAGAGAGAGAGAGAGAGAGAGAGAGAGAGAGAGAGAGACCTGCGCCGCTAAAGGCTTCAGTCCTCTTAACAAACTGTGATGTGAGACATTTGCATAGTTACGTGTGGTGATGTATGAGTCGACGCCACAATAAACCCCCGACGCCTCTATATATATATCCTTGCCTCCATAGCGCCTTTATGATCCTGAATGACAATGGCATAAAACGCGGGAGGTAAAGGTAACTGTTGATAAAGACCGGAATTGAGAGAGAGAGGGAGAGAAAGAAAATAATAATAATAATAATAATAATAATAATAATAATAATAATAATAAGGTTAAAACATTATACAAAAAATACAGAAAAATAAAAGCGTCACCCCTCAAAAAAAAAAACGTGAAACAACAAAGAAAACGGATAGAGCGTTAACCGAAAAAAATGGGAAATAAAAGCGATCGTACAAAGGGTCCGCCGACACAATGAAAGACGCGACAGGGAAGAGCTACACTGGATTTAAGAGGATGGTGGAGATTGTGACAAAAAACTAAAGAATGGTTGCGTCCGTCTGGCTCATGTCGATGGCATACGATGAAGGCATTACCATACTTAATACTATGAGCTATGGCCAACCTTTACCGTCTGCCCGCCTCTGTCTCTCTGTCTGTTGGTTTGTCTGTCTGTCTGTCTATCCTCTCGGTTGTTAACGCCTGGGAAAGAGAGAGAGAGAGAGAGAGAGAGAGAGAGAGTCTGTTCATGGCGATGGGTGATAACGCCTGAGAGAGAGAGAGTTTTATTGACTGATGACTGATCACACCGACGGCTAATGACATCTTAAGAGAGAGTGAGAAAGAGAGTGGCTAATGAAGACGAGATGTGAGAGAGAAAGGTAGACGGGGGCAGTTAATTACATTGTCTTAGATAGGTAGATGGAGGTAGTACAGGTGTGCTATCAATCAACCTCAGGTGTTTCTCAATCAACGAGGTGACATGGCAGAGGTACAGGTGTTTCTAGATGACTGTCTCACTTGCACATCATCCACACAGTACAAGATGATGAGGGATGTGCTCGTGTGTTCATAGGGATGTGCTCGTGTGTACAGAGGGATGTGCTCGTGTGTTCATAGGGATGTGCTCGTGTGTGCAGAGGGATGTGCTCGTGTGTACATAGGGATGTGCTCGTGTGTACAGAGGGATGTGCTCGTGTGTACAGAGGGATGTGCTCGTGTGTACAGAGGGATGTGTAGGTATAATGATTGGAAATAATTTTGTGACAGTTGTAGAAAGGTCGAGATTAGGTTGTTGTTGTTGTTGTTATGCTGTTGTTATTGTTGTTGTTGTTACTGCTGTTATTGTTGTTATTGATGCTGTTGTTATTGATGCTGTTGTTATTAATGTTATTGTGTTACGGTGTTCTGAGAGTACCACCAGGAGCAGCAGCACATGTCTCTGAAGGCGGCGACGAAGCAGCAGTTATAATAAAGGAGGATTTATCGTGGCGCTCGTCCAGGTGAGGGAGATAGAGACGTGGTTGACGGAGTTAGTCTTTTGTAGTACCTCGACCCCCGCGGTGTTGCCGATTTGCATAAGCCTTTATCTTAATTTTTTGCTTCCACCCTTTCCACCTTTATTTTGTATTCTCCTGCACCCCCCTTGTCCTTGGCTATTGTGCTCTATTCCCCCCTTTGGCGATAATGAGGCTAATCTCCCCCTTTTCTACTCCCCATTTTTCTTCCTTTTCCCCTCGTTTCCTCTTTTTTTTTCTTCGCGTTCTTCAATTCTTCCGCGCGGCTCATCTGGACACGGGCGAGGCCTCAGGTGCGGGCGGCGGCAACCACGTGCGTCAACCAAAACAAAAACGAAGTGCTCCCTCAGGTAGACACAACGAGCTTAATTAAATTCTTTTGTTTAACCTTGATTTGACGGTTTTGTTGAGTTAGCAAATATATAAGATGTAGTAGAAGTAATAGTAGTAGTAAGTACTAGTAGAATTTAGTTATAAAATTACTTTGATCATTGGGTTTGGTCAATCAATTAATCAGGTAATCAGAAAGATCAATCAATCAATCAGTCAATCAATCATGCTTACGAGCCTCTGAGAACCCGTGGGGTGGGGGAGGGGGGGGGGAGGTTAGGCAGCAGTGACCTCTCCGGGTAGCAACAGTGTGGTTGATCAAGTACTGTACCTGTTTCCTTGTGTGTGTGTTGATCAATATTAGTCAGTTAAAAGTATATGTATGTATACTTATTTACTTTGGCGTACATACATACATACGCGTTTATTTGTACCTGGATGTGACTATGATGTGCGTATATGTATGTATGTATGTTACGTTATCCATACAAGACTGTCAGCTATACAGGTCTTACCATACGTGAAATTAGTATGTGTTTATATATGTATGAGTCTGTGTATATTCATAGCCACTGAAGGACATTAATAGACCCTATGTGTATGTCTGTTTATTTATGTATGAATGGGGGAGTGTGTGTGTGTGTGTGTGTGTGTGTGTACGTTCCGTTATACGTACAGTACAGGGAGGGAGGAGTTGGACCTCTCTCTCTCTCGCCCTGTCCTTCACATGACGAATCGTCCTCAGCGTGTGAATGAAGGCGTAGTAACCCCTGTCCGTTTCCTCTAACACTGACTTTGGCTTAACATCCCCACATCTCAAACAACATCCATCCCATTTTCCTTCGTTATGTACCATATATAATCTTCATTTCCAACCAAAATAGCTATTTTATCCAAGAACACTTTCTCAAAACTCATAAAAAACGAGAGAATTGATATGAGACGATCCATTGATGGTGTTTGGGGTCGGGATGAGGTCTACGTCACAGGGACCATTGCGCATTGTTCAGTTTTCTTCTTTTTTAAGCGGCATTGTGGGTCGTTTCGCGCCATTACCTTCAGTTCAAGATCCCCTTACGCGCGACAGTCGGCTTACGGGGGTCCAAGGGAGAAGGGAGAGAGAGGGAGAGTGAGGCTGTCATTGTCATACCTTAGCTCTCTCTCCTTCTCTCCCTCTTTCTCTCCCCTTTTCTCCCTTCCTCTCTCTCTCTCTCTCCCTTCTTTAACAAACGCGTCTTCACCTTATTACAAAATGTCTATATTATGTAACCACTAAAATAATGGTATTACTTGTTTATATCCGATTTCTGTTTTACGTAACGCGAAATACAGGATTTTGTTGTATATATGTATCAGATTTTATACATAGATTTCAGATTACGGTTTTTAGTTACGTAAACCATCGACCTTAAAGGGTTATAAATAAACATAATAATAATTGATTATTGAGCTATGAAAATATAAATGAAAGAATGAAAAGAGAATTAGAAGATAATGGATGTTTAGTAAATGACGATATTTAGGAACTAGAAGAATGTTGAATAACTTTATGTGAGATGTATGTTTAGTAGTGATGGGTGTATGTGAAGAGAGAGAGAGATAAAGAGAGAGAGAAAAGATGGGAAGAGTGATAAGAGAGAGAACGAGAAAAGAAAAAGTTATATAGATAGGTAGGGAAATACACACACACACACACACACACACACACACACACACACAAATAAAAAGGTAGGTATCTAGATGTTTGTTGATGTGAGGTTGTGATAGCAACAGGATCCAAGTGTTTTTATTGCAAAGGGAGGGAGGGAGGAGGGAGGGAGGGAGGGAGGGAGGAGAGGGAGGAAGGAAGGAAGGAGGGTAGAGGGAGGTGGAGGTAGGCTAGGGAGGGAGGGGGGGAGAGAGATGTAGGTAGGCAGGGGAGGGAAAGGGGAAGGAAGATGGGAAGAAGGGGTTCTTGTACACAGAGGATTGCAATTGTTGCAGTGTGCAAGAGTGGTGAGAGGGGAGGGTGTTGTGGAGGGTAAGGGAAGGGAGGGGAAGAGGTAGGGGATAGGGAAGAGAGGGGAGGGTAAAGTGAGGAGGGAGAGTTGGGGAGGGGTTGGGGAGGGCAGGGAATATTCTTGTACAGTGGGTTGTATGTGGGGAGGAATAACATTAACACTCCCCAATGGTAGAGGATTGAGCCAGTGTGTGGGGAGAGATTGTCCTCGGGTAGGTGTGGTCAGTAGGGTGGGGGGGGGAGGATATTGTTACGAAAGGGTAAGAGGAAAAAGGAGAAAAGAAGGAGGAGGAGGAGGAGGA
>NW_024747359.1:1180000-1195000 GCF_018991925.1 Homarus americanus
AGTAGTTTGCTGTTGTTGCTCTCTCTCTCTCTCTCTCTTAACCATTATTTAGTACCCCATTTCTACTTACATCTAATCGTTATCAATGTCCTTCTGTTATCCCACCTTTGTTTACACGTTACGTCACCACTTACTGACGTCATCAACCAGCTGACGTCACCACCTGCCTATAAATCAGTACAGGCCGTCCATTACCATCAGTTATCTCACCATAAGGACGGGGACAGCATCTCCTCGCTAATGTAATATAAATTTAGGGAGTTTTTCCTTTTACTTTGAGTGATAGATGTTGATGGTAATTATCATTTAATATCAGATATTTCAGGTGTTTACAGAAGGTGGACCGGAAGTGGTGTTAGGGGTCATTCTGGTGACCGTGGGAGGAGGGTGGTGGGAAGGTGATGGTGGGAGGGGAAAGGAAGTGTGGAAGGGGCCGTATGATTTATGTATTTAATTTCCTTTTTGATAGATTTTCTTCATTCCTTTTTCACGGTAATATGTAAGTATGTTTGTCGGTATAATGACACAATATTGACACATATTTACAGATGTATTTGGACATAATTATCAAACTCGGTAAGACACAACAAGAGGTCTTTTACCACCAACAAAAAACTGATTTAAAATAATCTAATCCACTTACTGTCATTAAAGCCATTTTAATCTCGTGTCTCACATCTGAAACCATAAATCATTCTTCCGCTAAGATCTCAAGCACTTATCTCTTATCCTCATTAACGACTGCATTCACTAACGATCAAGCAACCCTTGTTACCCCATCCCCAGATCTACGCGCAAACACCTTCCCTAGAGAGAGACCCGCCACTCCCAGCACACACACACACACCCTCTCTTCCTCCCTCGTCATTAATTAGGATAATTATACAGGTGACGCAGGTGTGAACGTCCTCGCGCAGGCGCAGGTGGACCGCCGCGACGCGTGCCACAAGAAACGGGCAGATGAGGGGATACTCAATTAGGCGTAATGACACGGGGAATTGGTCGCAGCCGGAGGGACGGAAGGAGAAGGCCAGTAACGTAGCTAATGAAGGTGTTGTGACCGCTGCCACTAAGGGGTTACCAGGTGTTACGAGTACCACCTGGGGATACCATAAGAATATAAAAGTATATGTTTCCTTGGTATATAGTGTAAAAGGTGGGGTACCATCTATCATCTGATAGTACCAACTGGGTAGAGGTACTGGCTAAGGGTTATCAGTACCAGCGCTGGGGAACTCATAGTGATCATTGTTGCTTTCACTATCCATACTCACTATCTACCGTCATCATCAATATCAATAGCACCATCATCACTATAATCACCATCTCAATCACTATCGTTACTACTACCACAAACATTACCACCCTCACTATAAACCCCTCACTCCATCACCATCACCACAAGCCTCCTCCATCACCATAAGCCTCCTCTTCATCACCATCACCACAAGCCTCCTCTTCATCACCATCACCACAAGCCTCCTTTTCATCACCATTATCTCACTTCTCGTTTATCTCATCTGACAAATTTTATGAACTAAATAAATTGACTTTTTTTTCTCCTTCCTATTTACTGTGTTACTCAACTTCCTTCGGTAATAAACATGAGATGAAACCCAGGTGATAAACGAGGGATATATTGAGGTCAAATTATTAAAGAGAGTTCTTAACCTATAGCAGATGTCAATTATACACCCAAAAGGTTTATCATCCCAATATATAATCACCTTTTAATTTATATAAGAATTACAGGTGTGTATTTTTTTCCCGTCATGTTTAATTAATTACTTTTTTGTATATATATATCGGTGTTATAATTGGCACATAGGGTTGATTATATATATGGTAGGGAATTATATGAAGGGCTCTAGATACACGCCCTGAGGGACACCAGATTCACTTTAAAACCAGCAGGTGAGAAACAAATCAACACAGGTGAAAGGTATAGAAATACTCCCTTATTTTCCACCGTAATAATAAATTCATCTCTTCATATATCATTCTACATCACCAAACAGACGTCAAATTTCAACCAATCACCACTTAGGACGCTATAAGATGTATCATTCTTCAGAAAAATATAAAATAAATAGGAAGAGTATTAACGTTTGGCGCAAGCAGCTGCTATTGGTGGAGTGACCATGTGTGTGTGTGTGTGAGTGTTGCCAGGTGTCACCAGGTGCACTTATTACCTGGGGATAGATAGATAGATAGACAGATATAAAACTAGACAGATATATAGATAGACAGATAGACAGACAGAGAAAGAGACAGATACTAAAACAGAGGCTTTATTAAACACACCGTAGAGAAACCAAGGTGACATATTCTAACCTTACTCGACAAAATAATTAATAATGCCAATGGTCTATCCCCTGAGGCGGCTCCACGTGTACTTAATTACACGTCTTTCACCACAAGAGCCATTGTGGGTGCCGGGTATTGTGGGAGAGATGATGGTTTATACGCTGAGGAAAAAATATAAATAATAGGTAACTATATTTGGTAAAGGGATACTGTGCCGGAGATGTGTGATATACTGTCTGTCTGTCTGTCTGTCTGTCTGTCTCTTAAATAACATAAAGGTGATGAATGTACTCTATATAACAACTAATACTACTATAACAACAACAACAACTACAATCTACTACTACTATTATTTTAACAACAACAACAACAACTACTATTTCGTCTCCTAAAACAACAACTACCACTACTACCACTACCACATATCATAAAAATTACACCACACATGTTTGACAGCTATATACCAACACTACTTAACATACATAATAACAAAACATAACAATTATATCACCTTAGACAACTTGTATCAATAAACAGACAAACTAACGAGAGAAGCAATGATATGTGTATATATATATCTCGTGATGCGGAGTATAAAGGTGTTGATCAAGTTGTTATAATTTGTTAGAGTAATTATGGTATTGATAATGAGTTTAGTTTGGTATTAGGAGACAGACAGAGAGACAGACATTACAGACAGACAGACAGACAGACAGACAGACAGACAGATCTTTCGTATTTGTAAATGTATCGATTCTTTCATTATTATCATCTCACTCTTCACCCACATAAAAAAATAAACTATATATTATTTTTTACTTAAGGAACACGTAACATTATTAGGTTACTTAAATTACCACATCAACACCTCATATACACGTACTTAATCAAGAATAAATTACTAGTGTAGTTTATTCTCGAATTTTTTTTTTTAATATTGGAGGTAGAACAGTAATAACTCTCTATAATTACTGCCACTAACAAGGTGATAACAACATATTATAATTTCATTCACACCTTTTATCTATCGTGATAACTATATTAATTCAGGTGTATATTAAAACTCTTAAAGAAATGCGTTTTGAAATAAGAAAATGATTTGTGGTTTAAAAGTTTTATTCTATTCGTGGAGACAATTATTTTATTGTATTTAATGGCCTTAGTTAATAAATCACCTAGTTCTGAAATGGTTATAGGAACAAGGATAGTTTTTGTTAAGTTATATCAAACAAATACCTGTATATCTCACACATTCTGTACCGGAATTACAAACAAACAAACAAACCAACAAGAACAGTATAGAAATTAAGTGTTTTTGTAACATTATAACTATATTATACAGAGTCTATAATTATGGCAAACTAACGCACCAAATATTATCAAATAAACAAAAACATCTTTACACACAAAAAAAAAATCACCTTAATGTCATTTATATTCAGTAAAATTCAATCCTAATCACCAAGTTTAATTAACAGGTATATACACATAATACAGGTGTGGTATTAAGAACAGTTCAATCACTCAGTATTTTCTTATCAGTTTTGTTATATTGAACACTTACAGATGTCTAGTTGGTGAAGGTGTGTTTTAAAGCCATATCCTGTGTCTTAATGTCTTAGTTTGTCTTCGTTAATCTCGTTAATGTCTTCGTTAATATTTACAACGTTTATTTTATCTTTAATTACAAATAAGATTCGTATGATGTTTTCCTTCCAGTATCCAGATAAGTAGACACACACAGACAGACAGACACACACACACACAGACACACACACACACAGACACACAGACACACAGACACACACAGACAGACAGACACACAGACACACACACAGACAGACAGACAAACAATAAATATATTTATGTGTTCATTAACTCACTAGATTGCAGCTAACTCATCAACTTCTTAAGACTCATTAACAGGTAACAGTAGCTCAGGTGTACTCCAGCCTCGTTATATAAGACAGGTGAGAGGAAGTCGTCCAGGTACTAGTTTTGTTGTGAGGTGTAAAGTGGGGTGTGGGGGGTGTGGGGGTGTGGGGGTGTGTGTGTGGGGGGTATAGTAGGATCGAACACGGTGGTAATAATGATGATGTATTTATTCTCACCGATATGTCATGGGTTCGAGTCCTTGGTTTCGAACACACGTGAAGAGGTGTTATATAGTGTGACCCTTAACCTAACCTAACCTAACCTAACCTAACCTAACCTAATGCTGTTGTTGTTGTTGATGACGTCTCTTTATGATGTCTTACTGCCTGTGTAAAACTGAAGACGTCACTTTATTGAGGAAGGATTACTGATGTCAGGTTCATATTGTTGGCATCCACAGGTAGTGACTTCATCTTTTCTCACCTGGAAAATCACAAATTACTTTACCTATTCCTTTACCTGTGTCTCTTAAACCTTTACTTGTTGTTATGTGACTCAGTTGTAACTCTGACATTAAGGGGTAACTCAACTGGGTGATGGAGAGGTTGTCTTAGGCCACTTTAGGGTGAGTTAAGTAAGTCGTGATGAGGATTTGAAGGGGGATTCTGAGGCGACTTCACGACCACTTAGACGACCTAGAAACGACTTCATGGGGGATATACTTCATGGAGGAGCTAATGACTATTTAAAAACGACTCCAGAACGACCTGTAGGTGATTGAGTGTTGAGTAGAGATGTATAAAACGACTTAGAACACGACACAATAGGAACTAGATATACGACAACACAAGAACGACTACAAATAGACTGAAAATAAAGAAAAACAACTCCCAAGACTGTAATCACGACCCAGGGGCCTTTCCACGACCCAGAACACGACGTAAAGTGGCGCTAGACCGGGTCGTAGGGGGAGGGAAGTGACCCTTTCTTAGGGCCACGGGAGAGAACACTGGGAGAGGTAATTAAAGGAAGCGGTCTTGTCCACACAGCCATCAACTAGTGACTGATAGTGACTGATGACCTCTATCACCACCACCACGGGAACTACACTACCACACCATCACCACCACACCACCATCATCACCACACCACCATCACCACCACCACATTCCCTCAACCACTAACACAACCAAGACAGTAGTGATGAAAATAAGGTTGTTATTGTCGTGTTGTTTGTTGTTGGTGGTTGTGGTGGCTCTACAATATCTTCACTCCTATTCCTCCCAATTTCAGGTCAATGGAAGAGTACAAGGGAGAGAGAGAAAATGGAAAAGGTGGAATATAATTTTATTGGTAAAAGGGATAATTAGGACGTGGTGATGATGGAAGAGGAGGAGGAGGAGGGAATGGTGATGGAAAGGAGGCCGAGGAAGGGGTAATTCGGGAGAGAGAGAGAGAGAGTGCTGGGAAAGAGAGTCGGGACCTATTAAGGGAGGGAGAGCGTGGGTGTTTGTGATGGTGGGAAAGGAGGAGGTAATGATGGAAGAGGGGTCAGATAGCATGGAAAAGGAGATAGGGTGTTTATACATAAGAGAAAAGAATATGAAATAACAGACAGAGAAATAAACAAACATTACACATAATCATGAGGGTTGGCGACCACCTCCCCCCACCACAAAATATTTCCACTAATTTATATATTTTTATGATTTAGATTAAAAATATATACAAATACTCTATAGTTTACAATTTATGATTTACGAGTTTAAATTAAAAACCCCTGACTTTGCTTCGTAACTAAAAAGTATATGTACATGTAGTGAAGATATATAATTAACAGGTATTAAGGAAATTAGTTTATTAATATCAAGAATTATGGGTAAAAAATATATATATAAAAAATACTTTGGTTTTCGTTTATACTTTGAAAAATAATATTAATTCACGACTTTATAATATTAATGAATTTAAAGAAGAAAATTATACTAAATTATCATAAATTATCGTTACGAAATATGAAGAAAAATATATAAACTTTTACTTTCACTATTGACAAAAAATATATATTGACTTACTTTCAATATTAACCAAAAAATAAATAAAAAAGAAACATTAGTAATTATGAATAAAAATCTTGAATAAATTTACCCTCATACTTAACTTGCTAAGAATAAATTGACTTAAGTGTATCCTAAAAAAATTGACTTTAGTGTGTCGTAAATAACATATCTTAATTTTCGTTCAGTTTTGAGAAATAAGTTGAGGATAATGAAGCGCTATATGAGATGTCAGAATAAAATAGTAATAAATAATACAATGTGACACCTGTAATTAAGGTGTGAACGTCTTAATGAGGTGAATATAGATTGGCAGGTGTGTGTGTGTGTGTGTGTGACCTTTCACCTATGTATCAACAATGATGTTATTGGAGTCTCTCTCTCTCTCTCTCTCTCTCTCTCTCTCTCTCTCTCTCTCTCTCTCTCTCTCTCTCTCTCTCTCTCTCGTGAAATTACTTACCATAAAATCTATTATCCTTCCATTTTTCCAACGTTGCCATATCACCAGGACAACAAACAATAAGGCGGTGGTGCCACATCTCCAGCAACAGACGAGAGAGAGACCTCCCCTCCCTCCCAACCCGATGGCTCGTCCAATAGGCGACACAATACCCCAACTCACAATAAGTAAAGGCTATACTGTATGGGCTCCCTTGTCCTTACCGCCTTCATGGTTATATTTGATTAATGATCGTAGCCTCCCGGAGTGAATTGGGCCGCGTGAGAAAGAGAATAAAACTGAAGTGGAGTTCTAGGAGGGAAAGGAGGAGGCCATTTTGTTATAGATGGAAGAAACGGTGAAGAGGATTTATCATCGGTCGTCGTTTATAGAGGTTCTGTTAATATGCGTTATGCGATTAGATTCATTATATAGGGAATCTTATCTCTTTTGTTCGACTTTTATTTTTTTTTTTACTCTCTATTCATGTTCTTATAGATTCCCCAGTACATATGATTAATGACAAATATGTATAATAAACACCTCCTCCCTCCCCCAAAAAAACACCGAATTAACCTACAACCATTAGTAAAAGGAACAGAAAAAGAAAGAAAGAACTAAAGAATAGACGATAAGAATAGGAGGAAGAAGAATAGGATCGAAAAGAGGTGGAAGAAGAATAGAATCGGAAGGACAGGTAAAGCGGATTCATGTGTTTATTGTCCAGGAACGAGGGAGGGGATACGGGTTGAGGCCTAAAAACAAAATTTGCATAGTGTAGGCCTATATATAGTGTTGAATCCGTCACAGGAATTTGCATTCTCTTATGGCTACCGGTGTTAGGTATTATATTTGGCGTCCATTATCTGTGAAAGGAAGATGACGTGTGATATTGAGAGAGAGACGCCATATAGAACACACTTAATCACTTAGCTTCCACTTACTATCACACCCAGAGACTAAATCAATAGCAGTTAATTGCCTTGTAATATTAATTTGCATAACAAACTCATATTCATTTATTACAACACTTGTAAGATACTTTGTGGCGTGTTTTGGTGTCTAGAAACCACGTCGTCATTGGGTGAGGTGTGTGTGTGTGTGTGTGTGTGTGTTATATAAGCATCATTAGTAGTATCTACGTCTCTGTCTCTCTGTCTGTCTGTCTCTCTGTCTCTCTGTCTGTCTGTCTCTCTGTCTGTCTGTCTCTGTCTCTCTGTCTGTCTGTCTGTCTCTCTGTCTGTCTGTCTCTCTGTCATTTCACCCTTGAGGTAACTAAGAAACGAAAGAGACATCAGTAAAGGCAAATGACGTCATCTGTTTTCCTGCGCCTCATTGGCTACAGCCGGGTGTCCTACAGGATCCATCAACCAATGACAACCCAGCCAGACATATTCCCTCTACATAATATGAAACGACAAATATTAAATAAACACAACTTTAAAGAAATAAACAAACATTACTAACGGAAAAATATAAACAAATTGAACGTAAGTTAAATAAGAGAGGTAATTTTGGTTATTTGTCAATGTTTACGAGTTTGGTGAAGACTTTCGTGTTATGTAAATGATCACGAGAAAATTGTTATTATTGACCCGTCCAGATGGTGGTAATATATAGTGGTGGTTGTTGTGGTGGTGTGTAGTGGTGGTTGTTGTGGTGGTGTGTAGTGGTGGTTGTTGTGGTGGTGTGTAGTGGTGGTTGTTGTGGTGGTGTGTAGTGGTGGTTGTTGTGGTGGTGTGTAGTGGTGGTTGTTGTGGTGGTGTGTAGTGGTGGTTGTTGTTGTGGTGGTGTGTAGTGGTGGTTGTTGTGGTGGTAATATATAGTGGTGGTTGTTGTGGTGGTGTGTAGTGGTGGTTGTTGTGGTGGTGTGTAGTGGTGGTTGTTGTGGTGGTGTGTAGTGGTGGTTGTTGTGGTGGTAATATATAGTGGTGGTTGTTGTGGTGGTGTGGTGGTGGTTGTTGTTGTGGTGGTGTGTAGTGGTGGTGTTTGTGGTGGTGTGTAGTGAAGGTAGATAGAGGTAGTCATTCCTCTTCTTCTCTTCCTCCTCCTCCTCCTCCTCTTCCTCCTCCCTCCTCCTCCTCCTCCACCTCCTCCTCCTCCTCCCTCCTCCTCCTCCTCCTCCCCTCCTCCTGCCTTCTTCTTCCTCCTCTTCCTTCTCCTCCCCTCCCCTCCCTTCTTCCTCCTCCTCCCCTCCCCCTCCCTTCTTCCTCCTCCTCCCTTCTTCCTCCTCCTCCTCCTCCCCTCCTCCTCCTCCCTCCCCTCCTCCCCCAAGTCCCCCACTTAGATATTACATTTGGTTCAGGTCTAAGCCGCTAAGAGCGCCCTACATCGCCCCCTCCCCCCTCCCCCCACACAGACGAGAATTCTCAAGGGGTCGCAAGATTAATTTTTTCCTCGGCATCACGTGAAGATTAGGCACCCCCAAATTATTTTCCACCTGATGATTAAACAACCTAATGCTAACCTAACCTAACCTAATGCTAACCTAACCTAACCTAACCTAATGCTAACCTAACCTAACCTAACCTAATGCTAACCTAACCTAACTTAACCTAATACTTCCATATAGTAAAGGAGGGAAAGGAGAAGAGGGGATAAAGGGGGGGAAGGGGAGAGAAGGGATGAGGAGGGAAGGGGAGGGATGGGAAAATCATAATGAAAGAGGGATAAAGAGGGAGAGATAGAGAGAAGGAGGGGGAGGTATTAGCAAAGGTGATCGCCTTAGTGTAACAATGACACTATGTTATTAAGGAGCCAGGGTGGTGGTTATTACTGCCTGTCTGTCTGTCTGTCTCTTTCTCTGTCTCTTTCTCTGTCTTTCTGTGTGTCTGTATCTCTCTTTCTCTGTCTCTTTCTCTGTCTGTATCTCTCTTTCTCCCTCTCTGTCGTCCACTTCTGTCTGCCTCATTTCCCTGTCAGAAAAAATTGCATCATTGTCTTACGCTTCCTTTACCTCTTCTCTCTCACCTTCTCTCCCTCTCACCCTCTCACCCTCTCCCCCACTCACCCCTCTCTCCCTCTCATCCCCTCTTTCCCCTCTCCCTCTCTCCCCACTCACCCTCTCTCCCACTCACCTCTCCCCTCTCTCCCACTCACCCTCTCTTCCCCTCCCCTCTCTTCCCCTCTCCTCTCCCCCCTCACCTCTCTTCCCTCACCCTCTCTCCCCACTCACCCTCTCTTCCCTCTCTCCCCACTCACCCTCTCTTCCCCTCACCCTCCTCTTTCCCTCTCCTCTCTCCCCTCACCCCTCTCTTCCCACTCTTCTCCTCTCCCCTCACCCCTCTCTTCCTCTCTCCCCTCACCCCTCTCTCTCCCTCTCCACACCCTCTCCACAGACCAAGGGGTGCCCTGATCACTGGGTCTTAACACACCACTTACTAGGGGAACACACAATGGCTTAGCTGGGGGGGTTAAGGAGTCTCTCTACAGAGGTAGGAGGTGTAAGAGAGGTGTTAGAGAGGCTGTTAGAGGTATTATCAGGTGCCAATAAAATAGACAGAGGATGGGGGGTGGAGAGTGTGTGCCAATAAGTGTGGAGAGGATTAATATTTAATTGAGTACGTGTTCTTGTGTGATGGGGAGATGGAGTGAGAGGAAAGAATAGGGGAGTAGTGATAGGAGTAGAGGAAATGGGTGGAGAGAAGAAAGAGAGAGAGAGAGAGAGAGAGAGAGAGAGAGAGAGAGAGAGAGAGAGAAAAGAAAACACAAAGACACAGAGAGACAGAACAAACAGACAGACAGAGAGACAGAGTAGAAAGGACGGGTTAAAGACGGGAGAGAATATAATGAAATTGAAAGTAGAGGAAGAATTGAGGTAGATTATGACAATGGAAGGGGGAGGTATCGAATAGGGAGACAATGTAACAAAGGATCTTGACTCCATAATACTGGGGATTAAGGTGACGGGGAGCAGACAGTGGTAGAGTGACAGACTGACGGGCGTTGGTACTGGTGGACACGTGTCTCTCTCAGTACTGGTGGACACGTGTCTCACTCAGTACCGGTGGACACGTGTCTCTCTCAGTACTGGTGGACACGTGTCTCTCTCAGTACTGGTGGACACGTGTCTCTCTCAGTACTGGTGGACACGTGTCTCTCTCAGTACTGGTGGACACGTGTCTCACTCAGTACTGGTGGACACGTGTCTCTCTCAGTACTGGTGGACACGTGTCTCTCTCAGTACTGGTGGACACGTGTCTCTCTCAGTACTGGTGGACACGTGTCTCTCTCAGTACTAGTGGACACGAGTCTCTCTCAGTACTGGTGGACACGTGTCTCTCTCAGTACTGGTGGACACGTGTCTCTCTCAGTACTGGTGGACACGTGTCTCTCTCAGTACTGGTGGACACGTGTCTCTCTCAGTACTGGTGGACACGTGTCTCTCTCAGTACTGGTGGACACGTGTCTCACTCAGTACTGGTGGACACGTGTCTCTCTAAGTACTGGTGGACACGTGTCTCTCTCAGTACTGGTGGACACGTGTCTCACTCAGTACCGGTGGACACGTGTCTCTCTCAGTACTGGTGGACACGTGTCTCTCTCAGTACTGGTGGACACGTGTCTCTCTCAGTACCGGTGGACACGTGTCTCTCTCAGTACTGGTGGACACGTGTCTCTCTCAGTACTGGTGGACACGTGTCTCTCTCAGTACTAGTGGACACGTGTCTCTCTCAGTACTGGTGGACACGTGTCTCTCTCAGTACTAGTGGACACGAGTCTCTCTCAGTACCGGTGGACACGTGTCTCTCTCAGTACTGGTGGACACGTGTCTCTCTCAGTACCGGTGGACACGTGTCTCTCTCAGTACCGGTGGACACGTGTCTCTCTCAGTACTGGTGGACACGTGTCTCACTCAGTACCGGTGGACACGTGTCTCTCTCAGTACTGATGGACACGTGTCTCTCTCAGTACTGGTGGACACGTGTCTCACTCAGTACTGGTGGACACGTGTCTCTCTCAGTACTGGTGGACACGTGTCTCTTTCAGTACTGGTGGACACGTGTCACTCTCAGTACTGGTGGACACGTGTCTCTCTCAGTACTGGTGGACACGTGTCTCTCTCAGTACTGGTGGACACGTGTCTCACTCAGTACTGGTGGACACGTGTCTCTCGCTACCCTAACACACACACACACACTTACACAGACACATTACACACACACACACACACAGTATCAAGGTTGAGTTCATCTATTAAGTTACCATCATCATAACTCAGCATTGTGTCCCGGGCCGCCCAATTATAGCCACACTGACTAACTAGCCATTGCTATCTCTACACGCCCTTTGTAGTGGCTGGCAGATATAGCTAAGATACCGTCCCCTGCCTAGATAGATGGTCCTTGTGCCTAAATTGCTATATTGTTAACCTCCTTTGTGTGTTGTGGTAGGGAGGGGGATGAGTGGATGTGCATAGGTGGGATAGATGATAGTAGTGGTAGGGGAGTGGTGGTGTGCGTGGGAGGAATAGAGGATAGTGGAGTGGTGTGTGGGAGGAGGGAAGAGGGGTCGGTTGATGTTGTAGTGTTGGTGGTAGTTGTGGTGGTGTTGGTGTTGGTGGTAGTTGTGGTGGTGTTGGTGTTGGTGGTAGTTGTGGTGGTGTTGGTGTTGGTGGTAGTTGTGGTGGTGGTGGTGAGTATGATGGTAGTAGTAGTAGTAGGAAGAGGAGAAAGAAAGGAAGAGAAACAAGGACTAGAGAGAGAGAGAGAGAGAGAGAGAGAGAGGTGTTGTGCTAGGTAGGTTCTTATCCCCGTCTGTTATTGATTACAGAACGTACAGGTGTCAACAGATGATCATCACCTCACTCAGGTCCCAGCCTCGTCACCTGAAAGAACATGATCAGTAAGATACATAAAGCCTTCTATGTGTATCTGTATGTATATGTATACCACACAGATTCACTATACATACGTTAATAATAACATGAAATGCAAAACTCTTGTAATTTGAGATAATTTTTTTTTCTTCAGGGCAAGATAGTAAACCTAACCTAACCTAATGCCACCATGACCGTCTTGCCTAACTAACTCTCCTGCACCCCACATATCTCTCCCCTCCATCCCCTTCCCTCCTCCCCTTCCCCTTCCCTCCCTCCCTTACAACAATCATCCAAGACCCCCGCACAACCCCCGCAAATATTAGACTCCAAGAGAGAAAAAAAAATGAGTCTCATTGAAACCCAACTGTTATTAAACTTTTTCCGATTCAGTGGATACTGTACGGAGGGAGCAGAGGGTCTCTCTTCTACCCATTTATGTATCTCTTCTCAACCATTCAACCTATCCAAAATCCTGCATGTCTCAATTATCCTTCCCTCTTCTCTCCTCCTCCCTCCCTCCTTCCCTCCCTCTCTCCCCTCCCTCCCCTCATCACCACTCACATATATATTAGCACAAAATAATCTACAATCACGAACCAAGATCTAAAACACACAGGTAGCGGATCTTCCTCTGTCCCTGTCCCTCTCTGTCCCTCCTGTCCCTCCCTGTCCCTCCTTTCTCATTCCTCTCCTTCCTCCTAAACCCTCCCTGCCTCCTCTCCACCCCCCGAACCCTCCCTCCTTCCCCCTCCCTTTATGTGTTACCTCGAATCCCTCCCTCTGTTCTCCCTTCCACCCTCCTTCCCATTCCTCCTCTTCCATACTCCTCCTCTCCCTCTCCTTCTGATACCCTCCTCCTTCCATACCCTCCTCCTCCTTTCCATACCCTCCTCTCCCTTCCTCCCTTCCATACCCTCCTCCCTTTACACGAGCCGAAGCTTCAAAATCTTTTATTCGACCCCGGATTCGGTTTTTCCATCTTTGATCTCCCATATCAAGTTTACCATTGAGATGATCTGGAGTGATAACGGAGCAAGTATCAATGGGTTCTGTCGCCACCAAGTCAACTGTGGAAGACGTTCGCTTGTATCAGTTTCAACCCTCCTTTTACCTCCTTCCCTCACTCCCTCCCCTCCCTTACCCTCCCCTCCCCACCCCACCCCTCCCCACCATCCCCCTCCCCTCCCTCCCTCCTAGCTAAGGCAGGGAGGGGGGAAGGAGGTGGTGTGGAGTTTGCCGTTCATAAGACAGTAGTTTTGGAGGTGGAAGGGGGGGGGGGTTAAGGATGGGAGGGGAGAAGGGACGGAACCACAGACGAAAGGTTAGGATGGGAGGGAGGGGTGGATAGGTGGGGGAGGGAGGAGGAGGAGAAAAAGAGGGGAGGGGGGAGAGAGAGAGAGAGAGAGAGGAAGGAAAATAAGTTAATAGGGAGTAGGAAATAGGGAAGTACGAGAAAAGACGGAGAGATGGAAGGAAGAGGAAAGGAAGAAGGACATAAAAGAGGAAAAATAACTTTTGATCCGTAAAGCAGAAGGTAATAAAGGTGTACTAAGGTATGTATGTCTCTCTTCCAGGTAAGTCTTGGTTAGTTAGGTAAGTAGGTAGGTAGAACAGCTAACCCGGGTGGGGGGGGAGGGAGGGGTGTCTTGAGAGGAAAGAGTGGAGGGGGGGAAGCTTAATAAGTGGCAGAAGAGAAGCAAGAGGGGAGGGAGGGGAGAGAGAGGAGAGGGAGTGTCTGATAAGTAGGTAAGAGGCGGGGGGAGGGGGAGGAGGAGGAGGGGGGGATCTGAAGATTAACCACTCTAACACTACCTACGGGGGGTTAGGTTAGGTTAGTGTTAGGTTAGGTTAGGTTAGTGTTAGATTATGTTAGATTAGTGTTAGGATGGTTAATCTTCAGGTGAAATAAGCTAGGGGGGGGGGCGACTCTTCAGGTGATCCAAACTATCGTATTAAAGCTGACTAGACCAAATCACCGACACAATCCCAGGGGCTAGAAGCAATTTTCTCCCAGTGTGGATGACAAAAGTACTGGGGCCGTAGTGTTGTCTAAGTACAGGTCATGAAAAGAAGAAACATCATAAACTGAAGACATCACCTTGTTTAAGGCCATTACCCAGAGAGGAAATAATGTTAGGATACTTAACAACACTTAATATTAACGTCACTTTAATGTAACCTTGCTCTAATGTGACTCTACTATAATGTAACCTTGGTTGTATGTAACCTTACTCTAATGTAATCTTATTTTAATGTAACCTTATTTTGATATAATTTATCATTAATGTAACCTTGATTTTCATTAGTTTCTCTATAATTTAATCTTGATTTAATAACACAATTTGACAGCAATGCCCGAGACACAGTACACGAGCCAGCGAAAACTAAACAAATTATCAGGTAGAGCTTTTGTCAACTAATCTATAAGAACATCAATCAACCATTAGTCAAATAATTCATACAGCATCGTTTAATGTTTAGTGTTTACGACTGTGTTTAAT
>NW_024747359.1:1197500-1203681 GCF_018991925.1 Homarus americanus
TGTTACTTTGAAATTTTAGTAATGTTTTGGTTTTGTTAATTTTTTGTTCTGTAGTGAAGATGTTGCGAGTTGTTTTTATTGTAGTTTTTATAAAGGAAATAATTGTTTGTTCAGGAAAAAAATAAAAAGGTGATAAATTTCTAAAAAAAATGTGTTTATAAAAAATATTTAATGTCTTTTTGTGATAATTTTAAGTAATAATTTTATTTTTTGGGGGGATTTATACATGGAAACAGACAGAGACAGACAGATAACAGACAGACAGATAACAGACAGATAACAGACGCCATTCTAAAGTCAGTTCACTTTGGGGTTAGGTTAGGTTAGGTTAGGTTAGTTTACATAATAGTTCGTTACATTATGCAAATTAGATACCAACCATTACAATACTTGCATTAATCAGTTACTTTCATATTATACTTTAGTAATAGTACTGGTGGTAGTAGTGATAGTAGTAGCAGTAGTAGAAGTAGTAGTAGTAGTAGTAGTAGTAGTAGTAGCAGTAGTAGTAGTAGCAGTAGTAGTAGTAGCAGTAATAGTAGTAGTAGTAGTAATTAGATACCAACCATTACAATACTTGCATTAATCAGTTACTTTCATATTATACTTTAGTAATAGTACTGGTGGTAGTAGTGATAGTAGTAGCAGTAGTAGTAGTAGTAGTAGCAGTAGTAGTAGTAGCAGTAGTAGTAGTAGCAGTAATAGTAGTAGTAGTAGTAAACTATGACCAGGAGACCTTAAACAACTCAACAACTATAATTCTCACGTTAATTTCTTCATGGTACATCAAAATAAATTCACACTCCATTAAATTCTATTAAATCGAGGTAGAAATAATTCTCTCTTTCTCTCTCTCTCTCTCTTCCCACATTTTCTCTTCCACCTTTTGCTTCTTCCTCTTTATTATCTTTGTCTACTTGACCTGTCTCTATTTTAGTATAACACCTTGAGAGTTTTACAGCTAATGAGAGAGATAGAGAAAGAGAGAAAGAGAGAGAGAGAGAGAGAGAGAGAGAGAGACAGAGAGAGAGAGAGACCCTCATTAACCCTAGGAGTATTTTACAGGTGTGAGTCACGTGTTGTAGGTGGTCGATACACAGGTGTGGGTCTGCAGGTGTTGGCTCGCTATCTGTGCATCTGTTACCCTTATCTGTTCATCGTATGTGTTTCCCACGCGCACGCACACAGACACACACACATACGTACACACATATATAGCAAGTCCGTTATTCCTCGCGCGTGTGTGTGTGTGTGTGTGTGTGTGTGTGTGTGTGTGTGTGTGTGAGAGGCGGTAGTTGGTAAATAAGAATTGTCTGTTTGTTAAATCTCTAGATACGTATTGTTCGGATATTTTACAGGTGTTTAATTGTTATACAGGTGACCAATATATGTTACAGGTGTATAGAATATTATTTGTGTTTATTTTTAATACATATTTGACGTGTACATGATTTAGGGGAGGCGAATAAATTAATGTATTAATATAGTCTCAGGGCTGGAACACTTAAGCAATGGTATGTATTGACAAGTGATGAATATAGAATTACCTGAGGGATAGTTTTCAGGTTAATTATCTAGGTGTTGAGGAGGAGGAGGGGGGGTGGGTGAGAAGAGTAGATGGATGAAGAAGAGAAAGAGAAGTGAAAGAGAGTAGAAAGAGTGAAGAAGAAGAAGGGGAGGAGGAGGAGGAGTAAAGAAGAGAAGCCAAGAGGATAAGAAGGAAGGATAAAGAAAAAGAAGGAGAGTAGAAGTAGGAGGTGAAGGAGGAGAGGGTCAAAAGGATAAGGGGAAATATTAATGAAGAAGAGGAAGAAGAAACAGAAGATGATTAGAAGAGTAGAAGAAGAGGAGAAGTAAGAGGAATAAAGAAGAAGAAGAGGAGGAGGAGAGAGAGGAAAGGAAGTGGGGCGTGGGAAGACTAGTCAGTTAATATATAAGTGTGTGTGTGTGTGTGTGTGTGTGTGTGTGTGTGTGTGTGGATCAAAGGGGTTTCACTTATCACCTATTATGATAAGACCTTGTTAAGTTGTATGTGAAGCTCCCCACTAATGAAAAATAGGAACCCCAATCATTTCACACACGTATATATATATTGATAAACAAAGATAGGTAAACAAGTAAACAAGATTGATAAACAAAGAGTAATCAACTAAACAAGATAAACACATAAACAAAGAGATAAACAGGACAGATAAACAAATAAATAAGATAGGTAAACAAAAGTTCGTATAAGAAACCACAATGGTATTTTGAGAGAGGATGGCATACAGTCTTGTGGGCATAGGGGCATCTAAAGGACTCATGCCAATGGTACACATGTGGCATTACTGTGTGTGTGTGTGTGTGTGTGTGTGTACATGTGAACATCGTACATATCGATCGCTTAACGTCTATCTGTCTAAAATTACCTATCACAGGTAAGACAGACGAGATATTACCATAATTTATATACCTGGGATATTAGGGGGGAGGAGAGGGGACAGGAGAGAGGAGGAGAGTGAGGGAGAGGGAGAAGGAGAGGGGAGGAGAGGGAGAGAAAGAGAGGGGGAGAGTGGTGGAGAGAAGAGGAAGAGAAGAAGGGATAGAGAAATGAGAAGGAAGCGAGGGGATAGGGAGGGAGGGAAGCTGTGACCCCTTAACCTTTGACCTCCAACAGACAGACAGACAGACAGACAGACAGACAATCGGAGGGACAGTCACTACCCTAAAATTTCCGTTATTTAGTTAACGGTCGTAAAATAACGGCTGAATATAAAGTAATAAGTGTGTGTGTGTGTGTGTGTCTATCAGTCCAGGGGGGGCAGGGGGTTAGGAGCTGTTGTATGTCATCATTTAACAGGTGTGGGATAACACGTGTGTGACGTTAGCATCTGTCTTTAAATCGATAACACACACACGGTCATAAATCTACCTCTCACACCCTCTGTAAGTTGATGTATACAGTCAATGTGAATGAGTTAGTTCATGTATACTCTAGGGTGTCACCATCACCATCACTATCATCATCATCATCATCAGTGTCACCATACCCTACTAATATCACCATTTTTACTACCACCATCACGACAAACCCCTCTACCTACCACCACATCCCCCCTACATCACATCCCCTACCCACATCCCCTACCACATCCCCACCCACATCACAGCACCTACCATTCCCCTACCACATCCCCACCACATCCCCCACCACATCCCTCCTACCCACATCCCCACTACACATCCCCCCACCACATCCCCTACCACATCCCCCCCACCCATCCCCCTACCACATCCCCCCTACCACATACCCCCACCATCCCCCCCCTACCATATCCCCTACCACATCCCCCTACCACATCTACCCCTACCACATCCCCCCACATTCCCCCACATCACATCCCCCCACCACATCCCCTTCTTACCCCTACTACATCCCCCACCATCCCCCACCCACATCCCCCCCACCACATCCCCTACCATCCCTCTACATCTCACCACCCCCTACCACACCCTCCTACCACATCCCCTACCACATCCCCTACCCATCCCCACCACATCCCCCACCACATCCCCCCACCACATCCCCCTACCACTATCACCACAACCTCCTCCTCTTCTTCCTCCTACAAAGACACAGTTCATTAATTCTCCTCAACAAACAAACAAACGCCAAAACAAAATCCCCAGATTACAAAAAACTACGAAAATCCTTAAGAAAAAATAACAAAATCCCATTAAAATCTGTAAAAATCCCTCTCCCGCCCAAAAAATCCCCAAATCTCCCAAATCCCACGATACTAAAAATGAAATCCCGTGTTAGGTTAGGTTTAGGTTTGGTTTAGGTTTGGTTTAGGTGAGGCTTGGTTTAGTTTAGGTGAGGCTTGGTTTAGGTTAGGTTTGGTTTAGGTTAGGTTTGGTTTAGGTTAGGTTTGGTTTAGGTTAGGTTTGGTTTAGGTTAGGTTTGGTTTAGGTTAGGTTAGGTTAGGTTAGGTTTAGGTTTAAGTTAGGTTTGGTTTAGGTGAGGCTTGGTTTAGGTGAAATTTGGTTTAGTTTGGGTGAGGCTTGGTTTTAGGTTGGGTTTGGTTTTAGGTTAGGTTTGGTTTAGGTGAGGCTTGGTTTAGTTTGGAATTGAGGCTTGGTTTAATTTAGGTGAGGCTACAGTAGTACAAAATTCAATATACTTTTTATCTGATGGTTGTTGTGTGATTTACGTCCGGTCTTATCTGGGGTCCATTATGTGATTGACGTTATCTGATGGGTTGGTCTCTCTCTCTCTCTCTCTCTCTTATCGATGTATCTAATTATGTACGTATCTCTCTATTTCTCCCTTCCCTCCTCCTTCTTCTTCCTTCCCTTGTCTCTTTCTCTTCCCTTCCCTATCCTTCTCTTTCCTCTTCCATGTTATCAGATGGTTACCTTCCTTACCTGTCGGCTCACCTGTGATGACTCCTTGTCAACTAATAGGCAAAGGAAAATGGGTGGCGGATACACCTACCCCCTCACCTCTCTCTCTCTCTCTCTCCTCTCTCTCTCTCTCTCTCTCTCTCTCTCTCTCTCTCTCTCTCTCTCTCATCAATAAATTACTTTGAAGGTCTAGTTGTTACTGATGTTATTCATTATATACAATTTCTGTAAGGATAACCTGATCGTCTCTATATATGAAAAAGGTTTACGAATTTCAAAAGCCCATAGTGTGTGTGTGTGTGTGTGTGTGTGTGTGTGTGTGTGTGTGTGTGTGTGTTAATTCATGGATATATGTGTATGTTAACTTGTGTATGTGTGACTTTATGCCCTTGATTACATACATACATACATACATACATACATACATAAATGCCGAGACATGTACACATAAACGATGAATATCACCTGAACATATTCGTGTGTATGCTATGTGTAAATATACATACATGTTCCTCACTGTATGTTACTGTATGCTCTAATGAGTGTGTATATTTGTGTATATACGTATGAGTGAACACGTATTGAAATATTTGGTCGTATTTTGAACACTCGTGTGTGTGTGTGTGTGTGTGTGTGTGTGTGTGTGTGTGTGTGTGTGTGGTCATGAAAAGGTTCCATGTAAGTATACGGTTCAATGGTTTATATTAATTTGTTCCTATATATGTGTGTATGTACGTGTGTGTGTGTGTGTGTGTGTGTGTGTGTGTGTGTGTGTGTGTACATTGAGGCACAGGCAGTGGTCAGCATCAGGTGTCAGATCAACCAATCGGCGTGAGTCCTGACTTTGACGCTGCTTTAATTTCGCGATACGTTGTGAAAACTGACTAAATGTTGTCTATTTTTTCGCGAGTATTTTTTTCTACGAGTAAATATTACATCTGTCTGTCTGTCTGTCTGTCTCTGTCTCTGTCTTTTCAGTTTTTTATTCGCATGGATATGTGATTTTTTGTGATTTTTTATTCGCATGGATATGTGATTTTTTGTGATTGAGTATATGTTTTTTTGTAGATATTGAGTGAGGTGTGATGAAGGGACGGGAAACTGTAGCAAAACACAAAATCATGATGACACACACACATTATTAATTAACCCGTTACTACCTGAATTATATACACCTGTACCCCCTCTCTCTCTCTCTCTCTCTCTCTCTCTCTCTCTCTACCTGTGGCGTTGTTTAATTTGTCTGTTCAGTGAAACATGTACAGTAGACAGACAGGTAAATATAGATAGAAAAATAGTGAAATAATAATGATACAATAAAGAAAAGTTTGATGTTATTGAATAAAAAAAACCACCCAGGTATATAATGGAAGGTGAGGTGGCGAAGGAGAGTTAACGAGGCAGAGGTTGGCTATAATGGTGGTTGTGGTGTGTACAATTTGAGAGGTTGGAACAAGTGGGTGCACACCTGTGCTGAGTAATTGTACCATCAACTCTCTCTACAGCTGTTACTTTGTTCACCTGATGTTCACTCGCGTTTCACAATACTTAGTCTGTATAATCCTCGCTGTATCTTTCATTTGGACACCATCTAGGTTAACAATATTGCTTTAATTAGTTTTATCAGGTGTTTAAAGTTAATTTCACAGGAATTTTGAGCGAAAATCGTGAGAAAATCAAGGCGGTAACATTGTGAATTTTCTGAAACGTTGAACGAAGTGGTGTGACGTATTGAGGCTTCGGTACATTTGTCAAGGGGACATTTGTTCCTGAATTTGACACCTGTACGTTGTAA
>NW_024747360.1:0-9944 GCF_018991925.1 Homarus americanus
TCCTATAATATACATCTAAAGCTCTACAAATATCCAAGAATTATCCTGGTATGTTTATTAACTTTCTTATGTCTAAGAAATATCAGAGGGTAGGAGAAGAGAAAATGGTGAGAAGGGAGGATAACTAGAAGATAATGAGAATATTGACAGATATTAAGGGACTCATGTGACTTGAACCCAAGGAAGGTTATAGACCCGACCCCAGAACACCCCTAAGGACCCCCCAAGGACCCAGGCCAAGCTCTAGGACAGGTAAGTTAGTCCGTTCTCACCTGTAGTTTCTGGAGCTGTGAAGAAATCTGGGTGTGTGACCATGGTAGAGTGATTGCACATTGTGGGAGAGGGACACATATGGGAGACCCAGCCGTGCCACTTGAGTGGAGTAAGGCTGCTACCTCCTCACGCCTGTAAGCTGTAGAAGTTCGTATAGGTTGGGACTTAGGTTAGGTTAGGTTGGGTTAGGTTAGGTTGGGTTATGAAGGCAACTGAAGGGACAGGAAACATTCAGCATTAATGGCAAAAATACCGATTAGATGGCGTCACTAGTGGAGTACCTCAGGGTCAATGCATGGACCATTACTAATTATTATATACATAACAAAACTTATAAAATGAACAGCAACATAAGAAAATATAAGAGATTTGCTGACGATTGAAAAAAAATCGTAGATCATTTTAATGTGGATAAATGTAGAAGTTTTAAGACTAGAGGATATACACAGAAGAACCAACTATCACCCTGAACAACGTTGATGTGAAATCCATTAATGAGAAATATTTAGGAGTATTAATGATAAGTAGGAACATTAATTTAAGTCCAACAATACGTATTTGCTCGAAACAAGGCGAACAGAGTACTCGGGTTCATACAGAGTACTCGGGTTCGCCCTAAAGTACTCGGGTTCATACAAAGGAATGTTGCTCACAAGATTAAAGGTCATCCTAAAACTATCTTACGCTTATTCAGACCTCTTGGATGATACTTGGATTAAGCAGTTCAGTTCTGGTCACCGTACTGCAGAATGGATATAGAATCCCTATAGAAAGCCATTCAGGAGAATGACAAGACTAATCCGGGCATCAGGAACCTTGAGTACAGAGACAGGTTCAAAGCATCTTAATTTGTACTCCCTCGAGACGTAAGTGAGGGCGACATGATCGAAGGTGTATAAAATGGAAGTCAGGGTTAAACAAACGTGATATAACAAAAGTTCTCCGACAATCCAACCAGGAGCGGAACTCGTATCAATGGTTTTAAATTAGACAAATTTATATTTAGGCGCGAAATAGGTAAACAGTGGTTTGGAAATGGAAGTAGTGGATAGGTGGAGACAAGTTACCAAACACCATCATTAGCTCGAATACGCTGGAACAAGGGATATATGAGCGATTAGCGTTGGGTGTAAACAGGACTGCCCTAGTATGGGCCCAAAAGACCTACTGGGTTTCCTTAATTCTTATGTTCTTATCAGGCTTCGCATTCTGGGTGGATAAGATGCCTCGTATCAGAGCAGTGAGAGTTATAATGAAATTAGTGGGTAGAAACCGCTATATATTACAGTAAACATCCTACCTATGACGGGGTCAGTGTAGCAGAGGAACGGTCCTCAATGATCTGTTGTAGGTTGAGGGTCCCTAAGGGAGTAGATTAGGGGCCGTTGAGCACCAGGTGGGTAGGAGATTTGTATAGTTTGAGGGCCTCCGTGACTGTTTGTGGTGCATAAGAGGGTCTCAACCAGCACCTTCGCCTCACTCACGTAGTTGTCCGAGCATTCCTCCTCTGTTAAGAATTGAAGGAAGGGGTAGTGAGGGTGTGTTAATAAGTGCGTGAGAAGAGGGAAGAGAAAGAAGGAAGAGGAGGAAAGGAAGGGGAAGAGGGAGGAGGGAAAGGAAGGAAGAAAGGAGGGAAGAGAGGGGGAGAAAAGAAGAGGAGGATGGGGAGAGGGAGGAGAAGGAACACAGAAGGAGGAGCAAGAGGGATGAAGAAGGAAAGGGGAAGAGGAGGAGAAGGAGGAAGAGACGGAGATATAAGACAATGAGGTCAGGTTACTACTGAGGGGAAAGATGTCAGAGTTATATAAAGAACTGACGAGAGATGGCAAAGAGATTCAGGGAGTAGATAGTATTGCATTATGTCAACCAGGCTGGCACACCACTATGGCAACACACAATATAACCTGTCAAACGCAATACATTATGGCAACATACCATCCTAACGCAATACATTATGGCAACACACACTACAGGAATATATTCGACTATGACAATACACCATACTATAGCAATACATCACACTATGGCAACACAATAAGGCAACACACCTCACAATGGCATACGGCCGTATGGCAACACTAACCTGCAGAATAGGCTGGGTTGATGGTAGTGGCGACGGCCCCTATGGCAATGGCACCGAAAGAAGACGATGGGATATCAGGACGGTTGCCAAGTGCCACCCCACCATCCCCTCTGTGTACTAACGGTGAGAAACCCCCCATCTGGCTATCCGGTCCATCAGCTGAGTATGTGTACCGGCGGCCAGTCACGGTACTCTACAAAATATACCGAGTTGTACCGCCAAAAAAAAATTCTCCTAATATATCTGTTTCAGTACATCTCTTCTGATACCTACACTGTACTACTCCTCTCGTCGGTACATAACAGTTGCTACCAACCTAGAATGTCTTTGTAATACACCTTAGAGTATATTGGCTATACACCGCATCTCAGGTACACACAGGTTGTCGTCCAAGTAATCTGATGCTGGACTGAACTAGATAAAACTTCACAATAGAAAGTTAAATAAATATCTAACAAGGAAAACCACACCTAGTCATATTATGAAATTTTTCTACCATAATCCTACAGTGAAAATTACATGTTGTATTAATCTCCTCAGTAATGGTACTTTGACCAGTTCGTGGATGGAAGGCAATTTACCCTATCAGTCCTTGTCCAAACTACCCAAAAAGTCATTTATACGCTACACTGGCTCTTAACAGCCAGTAACGAGAAAAAGGGTCAGATGTATGTAATTTTAAATTGGGACGCGTCAGAACATACCTTGGCAGTCTTATCAGAGTGACACCCAGCCAACAACGCTAAAGCCTGATTAGCATATCTTATCATCTAGAATTATCAACAATAAAAAGAATTTGGAATGTGATATCTCCTCCCCCCCTCAAAAGTAATATGCTGTAAAAACTCTAAAAACAATAGAGATCTTTTATGTTGTCTTTTATAAGGCAATGTGATTATGGAACGTGACACACATACAGACACAGATAAGAGATATTTGTACAGAAATACTGAACATGCAGAAAGACACACAGACAGACAGACAGGCAGGCACAAGAGGAAACTGGAGCACCTGAGAAACACCTGTGATATTTGGTAATGACTCGGGATGATACCTTCTCACACATCTGTCTCGAAGATTCGACTTTGGACATAGTCAGGGGAGGGATGAACGCTAGTATAATACGTCCGTTTTTATCATCTATTAATTATCAACGACATGTGTGTGTCTATGTGTGTTTCTATGTGTGTGTGTTTCTATGTGTGTGTGTGTGTGTTTCTATGTGTGTGTGTTTCTATGTGTGTGTGTGTGTGTGTGTGTGTGTGTGTGTGTGTGTGTGTGTGTGTGTGTGTGTGTGTGTGTGTGTGTGTCTGTGTCTGTGTGTGTCTGTGTGTGTGTGTGTGTGTGTGTGTCTGTGTGTGTGTGTGTGTCTGTGTGTGTGTGTGTAATAATAATAATAATATATGTGTATATATATATATATATGTAATAATAATAAACGGTTTTATTAATAGAGTTGCAGCCGGTGGCTGAAATATACAAACTTATATTTTATTTAGACATAATATTATGCGTTGAATACATTTTACAGGGCTGTACAGTACATAAATCAGGACTATTGTTAGTTTGAAATATTATATGTAATATAATTATTACGTGTCGAAGTTGGTTTTAAAACCATAAATGCTGCAAAAAATATTAACAGTGACGGATTTTGTAGAAATCGTCAGTTCTGCTCAAACTAAAACACGTCACGATTGAATGACACAGTCACATACCGGCAAAGAGCTAACTGATAATGACGGAGAAATGACCAATAATCATAACGGTTATGTTTCATCAGTTATCACAACGGATAATTATTTTAAACGACGATCTTGAGGCACCGACTCTATACAGAGATCAGGAAGAAAATAGATTAAGCGAGATAGTAGTGCCTAGTAACGATGTTAGTAAACAAATAGACAAACTAAAGCCCTAATAATAAGTCACCTGGTCCCGATAGAGATACTTACCAGAGTATTAAAAGATATGAGGAAGAGCTTATGCCCATAGTAAAAGTTGTTTAACATGTCATTATTAAAGCAGCTGTAGTACCAGAATCCTGGAGGATAGCAGATATGATACCGTTTTTCAAGAAGGGGGATAGATCACTATCACTCCTAACTTTAAAACCAGTTTACAACATCAATTCTAGGCAAATTACTGGAGTATTTCAGAGCTCCTATTCAATCACCTGGAGAAGCACAAGTTGATCAATGATTCCCAACATGGCTTCTGAAGCGGAGCGTTCATGTCTAACCGTCTATTAACAGTCTTCTCATCTCTTTTCGAATCAGTGGACGAGGGGCACGACTATGATGTGGTATATCTTGACTTCAAGCCTTCGACAGGGTCCCCGAAAGACTGATACCACATAAGTGGAGGCTCATGGCATTGGAGGAGATATTCTAAATTGGATCAGGGGCGTGGTTACAGGACAGGGAACAGCGAGTAAGCATAAACGGCACTAAATCCGATTGGGGTAACGTCACTAATTAGAATGCCCTGAGGCTCAGTACTTGGACCATTACTATTTATTATATACGTAAAAGACATAGGCAGGCGTGAGCAACAACACATAAGTAAATTTACTGAAGATACTAAAATAGGGCGTATAATTAAAATCGACGAGACTCTGGTCTGAAAATTGAAATGAGGGGTGAAAATGTGGACAAATGTAAAGTACTTGCCTAGGAGATGTAAACAGAGAAATCAGATATCGGATGAACAACGATGATATAGAAATCCGACTGTGAGAAAAGATTTAGAATAATGACCGTTAGGAATCTTAAACTAAGTCAACAATGTGCATTTGCTCGAAACAAGGCTAACAAAGTGCTTGGGTTCATAGAAAGGAGTGTTAAAGGCGGCGGCTTTGCTGTGCAGTTTCACTCCAAACGAGTTTAGCAAACACGATCCGGCCAGCAAAACAAAGGGCAGCTTTTTGTCACACTGGGAAGTTTTGTTGGCGCGACTGCCCAGCTCAACAACAACAACAACAAAGCGTCTTGACGAGGTTCACCATGGATCCCGTTACTACAGTTGGGGCCTTGAAGGATTTTTGCAATAGTTCTTCCAATTGGTGAAACGGGTGACGCGTCTGCTAAAGAAGCAAAAGAAAAGACAAATGGATGTGGCATGAAGTTTCTTTAAAAGTAGCGGCGGCTGGCTGGTCAAAAGCAGACACAGAAGTTTTAAAGTGACGAACAAATAGAAACATGTCACTGTTAATGCAATATATTTTATATTTTATTGTTTTCATGATTTGTTTTAAATTTTACTGGAAATTATATAAAGCTCATTTGAACACTAATCCAGCCAAAGATCCCCGCCGAACCGCTGTCCATTTCTCACAACAGCAGAAATCCTGCTGCTTGCTTGGCGTTTTAGGCCAATAGCCAGCAAAACGGGCAGCATGTATGGAGAAAGTGCCTAGTGTGCCTTCACCCTTAGTTACAAGACTAGCGAGGTCATCCCTAAAAACTATATGTTGCGGTTGTTAGACCTCACTTGAATTACGCAGTTCAGTTTTGGTCACCGAACTAAGAATGGATATGGAATCCGAAGCCATCAGAGACATGGTATAGATACAAATTAAAACATCTTAATTTGCACTCCCTCGAGAGACGTAAGTGAGGGGCGATAGGATCGAGGTGTATAAATGGAAGTCAAGGTAAACAAGCGTGACAAAACAAAGGTGCCAAAAACTATCAGCAGGAGCAGATTCGCAGCAATGGTTTAAATTAGTCAGAATTTAGATTTAGGCGCGGAAATAGGTAAACATTGGTTTTGAAATAGAGTAGTGGACGAGTGGAACAAGTTACCAAAACATCATCATTAACTCTAATACGCTGGATAGCTTTAAACATAAGTTGGATGGATATATGAGTGATGGGGTTGGGTGTAAACAGGACTGACTCGTACGCAGTTTCTCCACTCTTATGTTATTATGTACACAGGGCCCTGAGCTCATGGTGTGATCTTTTACATGCATGTCTGGCTTGGCAGTTGTTGGGTCAGTATCACTTCAGTATATAGTACAATGGTGCTCCCTTGATCATTTAAAAATAAACTGGGTACTCATCAGATTAAAAAGGTTGGGATTCCCTGCCCTCCCCTCACCTCTTCCTCAACCTCCTTTTCCCTCCCCATAATCCCCCCTTCTTTCCTCTTCTCCTCCTTACGTAGCGGTCTTGTTACCCCACTTCGATACATTCTTAAAGATGGTGTTGACCAAGTTACCCAGAGGGCAGGTCAATATCTGGTATGTGACCTCTGGATGTTGCAGGCAGCCCAGGTCGTGGTCAGGTCACGTCAAACGACCTGGGGAACGGAGAGATATCGTTTATAAGTGGACTGGCGACAGGTTATTGATAAAGGTGGAGATAAACAAAGAAGATAAGTGATGGGAGGTACTGAAAGATGATGGGAGAGACTGAGAAACACTGAGAGATGATGGGGGAGACTGAGACACACAGAGATGATGGGAAGACTGAGAAACACTGAGGAGATGATGGGAGACTGAGACACACAGAGATGATGGGAGAGACTGAGAAACACTGAGAGATGATGGGGAGACTGAGACACACAGAGATGATGGGAGAGACTGAGAAACACTGAGAGATGATGGGGAGACTGAGACACACAGAGATGATGGGAGAGACTGAGAAACACTGAGAGATGATTGGGAGACTGAGACACACAGAGATGATGGGAGAGACTGAGAAACACTGAGAGATGAGAGGAGACTGAGACACACAGAGATGATGGGAGAGACTGAGAAACACTGAGAGATGATGGGGAGACTGAGACACACAGAGATGATGGGAGAGACTGAGAAACACTGAGAGATGATGGGGAGACTGAGACACACAGAGATGATGGGAGAGACTGAGAAACACTGAAAGATGATTGGGAGACTGAGACACACAGAGATGATGGGAGAGACTGAGAAACACTTACCTGGTATACTGTGTGGTGAGGGCAGCAGCTGTGGCCCGAACACCTCGAGCAGCCTTCAACAGCCACATGACTGACTGGTAAAGAAAAACGAAGATTATTAAAGTAAATGTAATCACCTGAAGATAAGACACTCCAGGTTAGGTTAGGTTAGGTTAGGTTAGGTTAGGTTAGGTTAGATTAGGTTAGGTTAGGTTAGCAGTAGGGTATTCAAAAATAGTGTTACTGGAAGATTCAATGAAAGCGACATGGAATAAGCATTTCCCATCAATAGTCTATTTGTCAACCTCATTTTTGGATCGTATTGTTACTTGTTGGAGAAAAGCTTGAAAGATGGACCATTTCTGTGAGCCGGGATCACTTTCTTGACCTTCAGTTTTAAGGTCAAATGCCGATTACCTTAAAATGTTGTACTTAACAGCCAGGAATGTGAACCATCTTACAGCTGTTGGTCAGACACAGTGCGAGAGAAAGTATTGCAGGACAAGAGCACACCACCCTGCACTACAACTAAGAATAGTTTCAATAAGGAAAAAATCCAAAACTTGAAGAAAAAAAAGACTCGCAACAGTCAAGTATCAAAGCGGATACAAAACTTTATGAAAGGCTGTGCAGGGCAAATCAGGTGCACAGTGGTGGTCCAGCAGTGTTCTTGGCCCACGAAAACCAACACTCCCCGCCCTCTCTGTCACAGTTTAGGGAGCTGAGGTTTAGAAGCACGTCAGACTCCTGTCTTACATTTATGTTACCGACCAGGATGAGCCACAACCACATGAGGATGGTAAAGTTTTGACTTTAGAACCTGCTTGAAGGAAACTACTGGAGAGACGCGGCCTTGGGGGAGAGTAAGAGTGGCCAGCATAGCGAGGCTGCCACAGCAATGGCCAGAGTTTCTGCGGGAACCAACAAATAAGGAGTTTTCAACTTTTTAGGAGAAGTTACCTTGGCCAATATGTGGCCGGAAGGCCACATGTGAAACTAACGCTGCTTGTGGGACAATTACAGAGGGGCAAAGGCGGTCGTGGTGCGCACAGTATATACGAACATAATTGTTTTATTTGTCGGGCTTTTCTTTTTAAGAGAAACTATAGAACTCACACATGGGCAGCATTTATAAGAGGACAACATTTCAGAAACATACATGTAAACAGCGTGTGCGTCAGCCTAGGAGAGCAGAAGAATAAAGAAATTCCGACGTTCTGTGCCTTTACGAACTGTGATTCAGCTGTACTTAAAAACATTCAAGTCAGATTCATGAACTCTGATCTAGAAGAATTGAGAAATGCAGAGAGACCTGACAGTTGTAGCATTAGTAAATATGACAAATTTTGTGACGAGAGGTACCGGTATGGCCAGCATAAGGACAGAACCAGACGATGTGATGTAGTCGTGGCCAGAGTTAGGCTAGGATACAGACACATCTGGCAAGTTAGTAACGCTGTACCCATACCGAAACACTCAGCATGTAAACTTTGTGATAAACCTTTAAAGCATACACTTGAACACTATATTATTGAATGTGACACTGTCAAGGATTTCAGGCCACCTGACTTATTGTATGTTGAACTTTGTTATTACTCATTGAATCAGGGGTGCTTGGGGACATTCTTGCTGTTTATCCCAAATTTGCTAGCCCACACTGATTAGTCTTCAATTAGAATATGACGTCCAATGTACGTGAACCACTGACCTATATATACTGCTAATGAATATGATGCATTTCTTTGTGTACGAACCTCTGTCCTGCGTGGCAGTGAGAAGTGATACCACCCTCAGTGTCAAGACCTGACTGAATTACTCAGAATAGGCAAACTGTACTACAAGCTTTGTCAATAAATTTGTTAAACTAAAAACTTGGTCCCAGCCAAGGCCACCTCAGCACAGGGGTTGCCCAACGCTGGAGGCTATATAAGCATACAAAACAGTCCTAAGAAACAAAATACCACCAGAAATTATATTAGGCAAAAACACTCACCTATTGGGTGAAAGGAAGGCCAAGTGAACAACGAAAAACGCTTTTCCCTGAAGCATACACTGGAGAAAATAGAACATTCCGCACACAACCAAAGCTGAGAAGAACTGGAAGCTGTACTGGGAGTCTAGGAATGTGCTTGGGGGAGCCGGTTGTGGATGAACGAGAGGGATGACTGATGTAGATTTTCTTTATTTTAACTTTATCTTTAATATTTCTTTATTCACAGTAAGGAAACTGTAGGAGGTCCAATAACAGTGGAGAGACGTCTTGCGTTTATTGGTGAGATGTCCTTATAGAGCGTAACTTGTAATTTCCCCAGGCACTCCCATCCTTACTGGTCAGTTACCATACTCAAAAATGGCAGTCGCGCCAACCGCCTCACACTTTTCCTTTTACTTTCATCCTCTTCACCAAAAGATCGGTTGTTTGTAAATGTAAAATTATGATTGAACGTATGTGTGTAACTAATATATATATATATATATTTCATGTAAATCCACAATGAAAACGTGGATAAGATAAATCTTGATAAAATCACACGGGAAAATGGAAACAACGGAGTACCTTAGCTTTCGTCTCTGAAGATGTCTTGAATAAAGACGAAAGCTAAGGTACTCCGATATATATATATATATATATATATATATATACACTGCCAGCTGAAGCATTCAA
>NW_024747361.1:0-18922 GCF_018991925.1 Homarus americanus
AGGTTAGGTTAGGTTAGGTTAGGTTAGGTTAGATTAGGTTAGGTTAGGTTGGGTTAGGTTAGGTTGGGTTGGGTTGGGTTAGGTTGGGATGGGTTGGGTAGGTTAGGTTAGGTTTACTTCACTCTGAATAATAGAGTAGAAGGGACATTCACCTCTCTGATTTATCATATAATTAAACGTTAGAAACATGAGAATTTTTTTCCGCTAACCTGTCTGAGTTGTGACGTATGTAATTGCTCTATGTTAAACGAGGCACCTGGGTGATGACATGATTTATTAAACTCCTTTCAGTTGATGCAAGATTAATTGAGTATTGATTCCTTTTTAGTTATGACGTATCCAAAAATTGGGATCATCTGAAGATCAGGCACAACAGTTTATTGCATTTTCAGAGTATTTAATCTAACCTAACTTAACCTAATTTATCGCTCACTCCGAAGCTAAAATCACCTATAACAAGATCAATAACCAATGACTAATAGGAATGAAAAAACGAAACGAAATGAAAAAAAGAAAAAAAAAAGCACGAAATTAAAAAAAAAAGTCAAAACGGAATAAAAAAAAATGACCGAAGGAAAAGAATAAATTATGATTGTGAAAAAATAAATTACCTAGAGAATAAATATATATATACGGGTTTATTTCGTGTTTGTGTGTTGGTGTAAAACATAATAAGTGTTGCTTGTTGTTGAGAAGAGTTTGTGTTTTGAGGAGCGAGGGAATTATTTTTTATTGTATATTTATCATTATTTTACTTTACGGTAGTTTATTAATTTTTTTATTGAATTTATATGCATTATCATCATCATCATTACAATGATAATAATAATAAATAATAATAATAATAATAATAATAATAATAATAATAATAATAATAATAATAATAATAATAATAATAATAATAATAATAATAATAATAATAACAATAATAATAATAATAATAATAATAATAATAATAATCTAATTAAAAGCATTACAAAAATATTATCTACTCTGAGGCTTTGTTCACTAAATGATAAACAAATAATAATTTAATGCACTTGTATGAGAATTAACTTTATGGGAACGAGTCAATTAACAATAAGGCTCTATGATTTAACCTAATATGGCTCTATGATTTAACCTAATAAGGCTCTATGATTATTATACCTGGCCTTGCATGGACAGAAACCTTATTAATGAACTGAGACGATTACAGGTTGAAATATTAATGGGTGAAATGGGGAGATATTGATTGAGCTAATGGGTAAAATGGGGAGATAACGATAGAGATAATGGGTAAAAAATATGGGGTGATAATGGGGGAGATATTAATAGGGAAAAATAAAGGTGGGAGGCCCAGAGAGAGAGACTGACTGACGACTGAGCGGCATTACAGGTTGTGGTGTTCCCAGGAGAGGTAAGACATCAGGCCAGGATTGGTAAACACAACTCGAGGCAATTTGTTTGTGGAGTTGAGGGCTGTGGTCGCCAACCCTACGACAGGATGATAACACCTTGATATAATGATAACACCTTGATATAATGATAACACCTTGATATAATGATAACACCATGATATGATAACACCTTGATATGATGATAACACCTTGATATAATGATAACACCTTGATATAATAATAACACCATGATATGATGATAACACCTTGACATGATGATAACACCTTGATATAATGATAACACCTTGATATAATGATAACACCTTGATATGATGATAACACCTTGATATAATGATAACACCTTGATATAATGATAACACCTTGATATAATGATAACACCTTGATATAATGATAACACCTTGATATGATGATAACACCTTGACATGACGATAACACCTTGATATGATGATAACACCTTGATATGATGATATCACCTTGATATGATGATATTCCTTGATATGATGATAACACCTTGATATAATGATAACACCTTGACATGACGATAACACCTTGATATGATGATATTCCTTGATATGATGATAACACCTTGATATGATGATAACACCTTGATTGATGAATTAATTTTCCCATTGGATATCTTTCTGACGTTCTGATAACAATTGATTGCACATAAATCGAATTCCATCGTTGACTAATGATTACTAACTGTCTCTTTCTGTCTATCTGTCTATCTGTCGTTATCTGTGTTTCTCTTGTCTCTCCCGTTTATCTGTCCTTTCTCTGTCTCTCGTTTATCTCTGCCTCTGTCTCTTTCTCTCTCTGTTCTTATCAGCCAGAAGAATTAATGGGGGTCGGTAAATGTCTCTTGCCCTGGAAAAATGTCTTAGCTGGGAAAAAATGGTCTCTGGACTGGGAAAAATGTCTCTTGGGTGGGAAAAAAATGGTCTCTGGCCTGGAAAAAATGTCTCTTATTGGGGAAAAATATCTCTTACCGGGGAAAATTTCACTTGCCTGGGAAAAAAGTCTTAGTTGGAAAAAAAATTTTATATGGGTTGGAAAAACTCTAGAAAAATAATCATATAACTAACGAGAAAAAATAACCCAGAAATCACATTAAAAAAACGGTTATTTGTTATTTCTCTTCAACAAAAACCTCCAGAAAATCAAATTAAAAAAAAAATCTTATTTCCAGACAAAATTACCAATAAAAAAATCACATAAAAGTAAAGTGTATTTGTGATTTAAATTGGAATATAAACCACAAATAACACGTTAAAAACAACTTTCCAATTTCCCATTAAAAGTAAACCCTAAAAAAAACACATAAAAAAAACATTTCCTGTGATTTTCGTTATCCTGGACCAATTTAACGAACAAAAAACCCAAAAGAAAGCAAATGGAAACCGCAGAGTGAGGATTCCAATTTATTTTTTGGTAGTGCCGAGTATGCAAAGCTAGCGATCAAAAGTAAAAGGTCTTCACGCACACTGGAACGATTTCGGTACAGGGGAGAATGTGTAGTGGTCCGCCGTCTACCACCTGGAATACCAAGTGAGAGAGAGAGAGAGAGAGAGAGAGAGAGAGAGAGAGAGAGAGAGAGAGAGAGAGAGAAAACATGATTACACTGTCTCCTCCTCCAGCACTCCTACACCTTCCACACCTACACCTTCCACACCTTCACGCTCCACACCTTCACGCTCCACACCTTCACGCTCCACACCTACACCCTCTTTAACTTAACCAAGACCATCCACATCATCCTAACCTAACCTAACCAAACCTAACCTAACCTAACTTACTATAATGAAACACTACTCAGGTTTTCTTATAAATATAACGAAAAGAAATTGACCAATATGATGATTCGCTGATCCTGATATACACGGTGATTGGTAGAACATGAACACTCCCACTGTGATTGGTGGAATATTAGCACGGACGTCACAAGGCCTGATCTAACGTGACCTAACAGTGGAGGAACAATAGACGACGTCATACTGAAACTGAACCAATCACCACACGTCAAATGTAGAAGGAGCGATCAACACAAACGTCATGAACGAGAAGAACCAATCAACACACTCGTCGTGAAAGACAAGGACCAATCAACACACGTCATTGAGGACATGGACCTGTTAACACACGTCATGGTAGACAAGGACCAATCAACACACACAATGGGTGACAAGGACCAATCCAATCAGCACACGCCAGGGAGAAAACAATAGCCAATCAGCTCCCCCTCTAACACACACACACACACACACACACACACACACACACACCTCCCTCCCCTAAAACACTACAACCATCAATTAACGCAGATCTAGCCTAACCTAACCTAAAAAAACCTAAACTAACCTAACCTAGCCTAACAGCATTTTAGGAACCAATTGCATTTTTTCCCAGGATAATCTAGGCTATCATATCCAGTATATATAGTTACATGATTTATTCCATCCCACAGTGTTGACAAGGGACACAGTTGACGGACATACTAGGGGAAAAATGGACACTACACCAGCACTTGTCAGATGTCCCAACAAACGGGTCTTTTACTGTTTGTGTCCATTATCACTTGTTTTATTATCATTTCTGTCTGTCTGTCTGTCTGTGTATGTCTGTCTGTTTCTGTCTGTCTGTTTGTCCTTTTATTGTGAGAGAGAGAGAGAGAGTGTGTGTGTGTAATAATAATATTAATAATAATTAACGGTTTATTGAAAGAGCTTGGCAGCCAGAAGGCTGAAAATATACAGTTACATATGTGGGGAATGGGTTTCGAATTACAAACAATATACAAGTAACATAAGTGACACAAATAAGACATATAATAACTAGATGGGGAAAAGCTCAAACTACAGGGCATTTCAACATAGTGACAGTGCAAGGAGTAGTGTTTACTGGGAGTGAATACACTGGTTTATTACAAGTTATTGATAATTTTTACAATGGTTGGGACTGGGCTGTTCTTATAGCGATCAGTACGTGCACGTATGGGCTGGATGCGGTTGTGGTGTCGAACAACAATTCTCGGACTAGGGATCTCAGGTGGTAGTAGGAGCCGGTGTCGAGGATGGTGTAGAAGCTTCTTACCAAATTTGCAGATGAGGTCGTGGTGATGGTCAGTGAGAGTCGAAAGGGTCAGTGTGTTGAGCGCTTCTTGATATGTGGAGTAGGAAGGGGAGAGAATAATCTTGCATGCCCTCTTTTGCACTTTTTCTAGGTGTTTACGTTGTGTGGCATTTAGGGAGGAAGACCAGGTGGGGAGGCATAGGTGAGCTTGGGAAGTATGAATGTTGTGTAAACACTGAGGAGCTCGTGTGCAGGAACTCCGAGGGACTTGAGTCGGCGGAGGAGGTGGAGACGGAAACTGGAGGATTTGACAACTTCACTGACGTGTGGTTTCCAATTTAGTTTGTTGTCTATGGTGACGCCGAGGAGCTTCGTGGAATCTACAACCTGGAGTGTGTTCGGACCTAGAGTAATGGAAGGAGGTGGGACAATGTCGGAGGAGAGGTTGATGTGCATAACCATGGTCTTGGTATGGTTGATGGTGACATGGTTGTTGGTGGCCCAGCTTTGGAGACTGTTCAATAAATCCTGAAGGGCGGTATAGTTGGGAGCAGAATTGTTGACGCTGATCCCAATGGTGGAGTCGTCGACATATTTCCAGCGAGCAGGGGTTTCTCTTAGGGCATCATTGATGAGCATAAGGAAGCAGAGTGGTCCCATCTTGGTGCCTTGGGGGACGCCACAGGTGAGTGACTGAAAGGTGGAGACAGCCCCTCGGAAGCGTACAGCTTGGCGTCGGTCACTGAGGAAGTCTGTAAGCCATGGTATAAGACTTCTCCGAAGCCCGAGGTTAATAGCTTTGTTGATGATTATATTGTGGTCGACTAGGTCGAACGCTTTAGTGAAATCAATAAAGGCGACAGCTACAGACGTTTTTCGTTTCTGGAGATGGCGGTATATGTAATCGAGAAAGCTGACAAGACAGTGAGTGGTGGAGGAAGTTTTCATGTTGCCAAATTGCTGAGGGTCTACGACTCCTGCAATATCAGCATAAGCCCAGTCGAACACAAAACTTTCACAGATTAGGCTGGGTATTGGGGTGATTGCAATAGGTCGTAGCTGATTTAAGGTTGTGGGCTGGTTGACTTGGGCACTGGTGATACATAAGAGGTCTTCCAGTCAGCTGTGCATCTGGCTTGGCTGAGAGAAGCATTGATGATGGAGCAGAGGGGTTTAGCAAGCTCCGGGGAGAACTCCTTGAAGAGTTTCATTGGTAAGTCAATGGGGGTGGTAGAGCGTTTTAATTTTAGTTTACCCAGGCGTTTTGCTACTTCAAATTCTTCTACTAAGTCAGTGGGAAGGGGGGCTGGTAGGTGCAGGTGTGTGTGTGTGTGTGTGTGTGTGTGTGTGTGTGTGTGTGTGTGTGTGTTCACTCTTTACTCTCACTCCTATTAATCTGCTAAATGAACTGAACTACTCACCATTGAACAATCATTAGGGTGTTCACTCAACTGAACACACACATACAAAATTTCTGCTCTAATTTCTATCATATTGAAGCAAATAATTATTAAAATCACTCTCATGAAACACATTATACACACGATTATAATTATATACAAAATTATATACATCGATAGTTGCAGAATTATACGTCTTTATAAAATAGAAATTTTATACCGTACTATAATGAATAAGAATGTGGACAAAATAATCTTGGGATCTTTTATCAATATGTGGTATCATCTGTTTATGGTTTGTGTAAATAATGTGACTACACTCTTTACTTTACTATGATATTTGTGTGTTTAAAAAGTGTGTTATTTCATATTGTTATTCTAATTTAAGTTATAACGAGAATCAGTGTTTATCATCTTTAAGATAATCACATATGACCCACGAGTAAATAATATAAAATAAATTACTTTGTGTTTATATTCTGTAGTGTATTATTCATTTATTTACTTCACTTATATTTTTTTTAATTAATTATCTTTCCTTTAATATGCATATAACTAGTAAAAGATAATTAAACATTCTTATAAGTGTATAATGGGCGGTGGGCTAGTGGATACAGTGCTCGTCTCCCGTCCTGATGGTTCCTGGTTCGCGCCTGAGCTGTGAACGTGTGTCAATGTACCGCCGCTTAATATTTGCTACATTATATTCTTACTGCCACCTAACAAGTCTGCCACACCTATGAGAAGTACTTACAATAATAACAAATATAAAATACGTCTCAATTATAGAAGTTAGTGATACAATTTTGACTTATTTTCTATAATAATATATAATAAATCCCCTAAAATTATATTAATATGAAAAAGTTGGACTAACTCCCCCCCCCCTTCCAGCATATCTCATGTTGTGACCTAATTAATGTCTACAGTACAGACAGGAATAAAAGACCCTAAATAAATACTCTGTCACAAACTCGTCTGGGTAACACGAAGTAACAAAGAACAGTAATGCTTTACCTTCACCTCCTGACGCTACGGAAATTAATACGACCGACAAAGAAAAAAAAAATAAGTTGCCTGCTGTGTAGTTTATTCTGAGGAGACGTGTGAGTGTCAGTGTACAAAGTTTCGTCCACCCTGGCGAGGTATACTGACTCATGCTCTTGTTTGTTGACACTGAGATGCTCATTTCATTCCCCTATACTGGTTCACGCTCTAGTTTGTTGACACTGAGATGCTCATTTGATTCCCCTATACTGGTTCACGCTCTAGTTTGTTGACACTGAGATGCTCATTTGATTCCCCTATACTGGTTCACGCTCTAGTTTGTTGACACTGAGATGCTCATTTGATTCCCCTATACTGGTTCACGCTCTAGTTTGTTGACACTGAGATGCTCATTTGATTCCCCTATACTGGTTCACGCTCTAGTTTGTTGACACTGAGATGCTCATTTGATTCCCCTATACTGGTTCACGCTCTTGTTTGTTGACACTGAGATGCTCATTTGATTCCTCTATACTGGTTCACGCTCTAGTTTGTTGACACTGAGATGCTCATTTGATTCCCCTATACTGGTTCACGCTCTAGTTTTTGACACTGAGACGCTCATTTGACCCGAGCAATGAATACTCTGACCAAGACTTACATTGTCGACATATCTTAGTCATTTATACGTATTTCTAACACGGTAAATACATAGCACTTAGACTAATATTTTCTAGCACGTAAAAAATACTTCAACATCTTATTAATCAAACTTTTATTATCGTAAGTACTTAAAGATTACAGAATATCAATCAGTCAGAGTACCGTCCTCATATCTCGGGCTGTTTTTACCAATCCTCCAAGGTTTTGTATCTCTCTGAAGACCCAGTTTTTAGTTTCATCCACCCATCTCAGTCTCTGCCTTCCCCTGACTTATTCTTAACATTCGCCTATAACACCACACGTCAAAGGCCTCCACAACCTCTGTCTGGTGTCTGCTGAAAGTGTCCACGCTTCTGACCCATACAACAGTCCTTGTCATATAAAGCCTTTCAGCAGACCTTTTTCTTTAATTGACGTTAATGTCCCTTACCATTAGGTCTTTTATGTTATTAAATGGTGTTATTGCCTGACCTATTCTTGGTATGATTTCTCCCGTTCATCTACCATCACAGCTAATGTTACTTCCCAAATACACAACATTTTTCACTTGTTTAAGTTCCCTGTTGGCGACCATGACTTTCATTTTAGGATTTATTTCCAATATATAAACAACCATTGCCTTAGTCTTTACAGCATTAATTCTTAAACCATATTTTCACCTTTTTCCACTGATCTGTTAACCAGTTTTTGTAATGCCTCTTCACTATCTGTGATAAGAACAGTATCAACAACATATCGTTTATTCTATATTACTTTACCATTAACTTTTAGTCCTTCAATATCACTTATAACTTCTCTCATTAATAATTGTGAACATATATTATACAATGTTGGACACAGAACACAGCCTTGTCTTACTCCCTGTCTAACACTGCAGCCTCCTGTTGCCAGTAAAGATCTTGCTAGAATTCCAATATCTCCTTCATTAATGCCTATTTTATCCAAGACCTCTGTAAGTTTATTGTGCATTACTCTATCAAAAGCTTTTTCAATAACAACAAAGAAGATGTAAAAATTTCTTTCGACCTCTCTAAAGTCCTTTCACTCAAAATTCTCAAACCAATAACGCTTTCTCCAGTTCCTTATCACCATTTAGATCTATTTTGCTCTTCAGATAACTCATTGTCTATCCTATATTTCATTCTTCATAAAATTATGTAAAATAAAACTTACTGTATATTTCCAACTTGTTTTACCTCGACAACAACAACCATTAACTAACTCATTACAACTGGCATTAACTAACACACTAACTCCTAACACAATTCTAACTCACTTTATAACTAATTCTTGATATCTATTGTAACGATTAGTTTTAAAGCAAGCGATTAATGACCGTAGTTATTAATGCACAGTTTTATATCATTAACAGGTCATATCTTTTATCTCAATTAACATATTATTACCCACCTGGATATCTTATTTACATCCTAATTAATACCTTGATTTTCACCTTCAATCCACCGTAATAAAACCTACCTGAGTTAACCATTAATTAATCAGTGTTAAAATATTATCGGGTCCTAAGAAGCATTTATAATAAGCCTAAAAAAATAATTACTGATACAAAATTTATAAACAGACAGACAAGTGGGAAAAAATATCATACACACCGCGTACAAAATCCTGAAGCTGTCATGAACACGTACAATAAACATAAAACTCTGTCATATACACGTTTAAAAATCCTTCGCAGCCTCTCAACAATAATAATAATAATAATAATAATAATAATAATAATAATAATGATAATAATAATAATAATAATAATAATAATAATAATAATAATAATAATAATAATAATAATAATAATAATAATTATAATAACGATAATAATAATAACGATAATAATAATAATAATAATAATAATAATAATAATAATAATAATAATAATAATAATAATAATAATAATAATAATAATAATAATAATAATAATAGTAATAATAATAATAATAATAATAATAATAATAATAATAATAATAGCGATAATAATAATAACGATAATAATAATAATAATAATAATAATAATAATAATATTAATAATAATAATAATAATAATAATAATAATAATAATAATAATAATAATTATAATAATAATAATAGCGATAATAATAATAATGATAATAATAATAATAATAATAATAATAATAATAATAATAATAATAATAATAATAATAATAATAATAATAATAATCACATACACACACACAAGGTTCTTACCCTCTTTGTGTGAAGCGAAGACTTGCGTGACCCTCAGACCAGGCGGGGCGTCCTCAGGCAGTAGCGCGGCTCTGAGAACTGTACAGCCCCTCCAGCACCCGTCAGGAGCCGACTTGCTGCAGAAGACACGGAGAATATCTGTGTTAGGTGTGTGTTGATAATATCTAGTTAAAACAGACCTGCCCTGACCTGACCTACCTTAACCTAACTCAACCCAATCTACCCTGTAAATCAACCCAAGTTAACCTAAAATAACTCGACCCAAACCCAACCCAACCCAACCCAACCTCTGCCCCGCCTCCTCCACCAGAACATAACTGGTCTGTAAGGGGGGGGAGGGGGGCTGGTTTAAAGCCACCGTCTGTTTGGCTTGTTTTTTTATGTTTATCAAAGGCCAAGCTGAAATAAGGCTGGGAGAGTGGTGTGGTGATGGCAGTAAATTAGATTGGGAGAGAGAGAGAGAGAGAGAGAGAGAGAGTCAACGTACGTACATACACAAAGACAATCGCCTTACCTTATGTCTCTACCAATGATATAGTCGAGACCATTAAGTCTTAAATCGAGACCAACAATTCGAGATCGAGACCAAGATCTTTTGAAGTCGAGACCAAAAGTAATCGTAATTTAATTTTCAGGTTTATCTCTTTAGTAAAAAAATCAAATAAAAATAATACAATAAAAATTTAGAATTGGCTCTGCGTTCATAAAAGTTGAACATATTTTTGAGTGGTTGAAATCCCTTGATGATGGAATGTCGGTGATATTCTTCATGCACGGAAATCCAAACCTAAACCTAAACCAAAACCAAAACCTAAACCTAAACCTAAACCAAACCTAAACCAAACCTAAACCAAAACCAAACCTAAACCAAAACCAAAACCAAACCTAAACCAAAACCAAAACCAAAACCAAAACCTAAACCAAAACCAAACCTAAGCCAAAACCAAAACCAAACCTAAACCAAAACCAAACATAAACCAAAACCAAAACCAAACCAAACCAAACCAAACCACCATATGATTTGTATATTTTTTTTCATTCATGCTATAACTATGAATAAATAATTATACACACTTCTTATTCATCCATTGATGTTTGTTGATTATATCCAGGTATATTTAATTTATCTATTTATTTAAAACATCAAAACAGTTTATTTGTTGAATTACGGAGTCACAGGGGCCTCGTTATTATCCCTAAGGCTAAATATACGTACAGCCAGAGTAGTAAAGATAGTTATAATGGTCAGTAGTAAATTGACCTGTGATGGGGAATTTGACCTTATTTTACCTGTTAAGAACTGCTTCATATACTACCTTACCTGAAGAAATTAATTAATCACGACTCAGTAAATCAATACGTATGGTTAATGTTTCCTAGACCCTGGTAGAGTGAGTTAGTGGTGTAGTGGGTTAAGGTGAAGTATCTTACCCAGCTGACAACAAACTTAACCACCTGACAACACCCTGCCAACACACCTGAAATGAGTTTGTGGTCTCGAAACACCTCAACCTGATATCAACATGACATTCACACACTAGTAATTAATACAGTCTGTCCCTTTGAGTACAGAAAAAATACAGAATGTACAGAACAGTGTTATATTCACCTCTGACTGTCAACAACTTGAAATTGAATACAGAATTTACGTTACAAACAACAGCCAAAAAACATTGAATTATTTGGCAAGTCTTTTCACAATGACAATATGTGTTTGTTAAAAGGTAAGTTAGGTTAGGGTACGTTAGCGGAGGTTAGGTTAGGTTAGCGTAGGTTAGGTTAGGTTAGGGATGAAGCAGGAAGTCTTCATTTGTTATTTACAGACAGCTGAAAGGTGACGTCACTCAACAGCGGCACGAAGATTGGCTCCAGAGTGTTGTGTAGTGAGTCCGGCGAACCCAGATGGTGGAGAGCGAGTGTACCGACCACCAATCTAAATATTTATTGAGCATTATCAAAAATCTGCCCCACACACACACACACACACACACACACACACACACACACACACACACACACCTACCCTCGCCAAACTTGCCTCAAACAAAGACACTGTTGAATACACAAGAGCAAACAGGCACTAGTCAATCCATTGTTTACCATGGTGAGATGTATCAAGTGAAACATGTATATGGAGCAAGTAACAAGATCATTAGATGTTGTAACCGCTAGAGTAAGGTTAGGATATAACTACCTCTGGCAGTATGTCCCTCAGGCAGATGTGAACAAGACTTAATGTAAGGTGTGTTGCCAGACATATAGCCACACACTTGAAGACTACGTCCTCGACTGTGTGAAGATAGAACCTTTTAGGGACAGGTCCAAGCACACCGTGTGTAAAATGGCACAACACTTTATCTCTAATGGCAAGATGACCGACATATTAAGATTGTACCCACTTTTTGCACTAAGTAGCTTTCTCAGTTCCCATATATGGAACCAAACACACAATGTGCTTGATTACCTCTCACACAAATGTGAATAACAAAGTGTGTGGCCAGACATATTGCCTCACACTGCTGTACTCACGCAGTTGTGAATAAGTCACACTCTGTTTACATAACTAAACAAACAATGTATTTGAAATATTCTGTAACATTTACTTGCATAATATCCTGACTGGCTGGCTGTGACCTCTACTCTGTAATCCGCCCCCCCCCCTACCACCACCATCCCTCCCTCTTCTTCCTCCCTCCTGATTATGCACTGGCTTCCTCATCTCTCTTCCCCTCTCCTACCTCACCTCCCTTCCTCCATTTCTCCCCCCCCCCTTTCTTGCACATTCTGGCTTCTTCCCACTTCCTTACCACCGTCCTTCCCTACTCCTCACCTCCCTCCTTAACTTCTCTTCCTCCTTCACCTCTCCCTTCCTTCCACCTTACCTTCCTCCTTCTTCTTCTTCATCTCCCTTCCCTTATCTCTCCCTCCCTTCTTCCTCACTCTCCCTCTACCTCTCCCTTCCTCCTCCTCCTCCTCCTCCTCCTTTCAATGTGTACGACTGCTACCGGAGCTGAGTCATCTACGTCTCTCGTGATTGGCTGAGAGATTGAGGTTATTCTATCGTGATTGGCTTAAAGATTGAAGCTATTCTTTCCTGATTGGCTGAGATTTCCTAAACACAGCCACTTACTCTAACACAGGTCAGGTTAGGTTAGGTTACTACAGACAGACACTTCCTGAATGGTAAAATGCTTGATGTAGGCAAGATGTCTAACAGCTGCAATAAACGGGGAAAAACAAGTGAATTTTAATGGCTGAGGAAATTTACAGCAAAAAATGGAAACATGGAAAAATATAGAAGGATTTTACTGGATGTATACTAACAATATATACATAGACAATGAAGGTATACAGACAGAGCTAAAGAGTAAGTAGATTTGAGCAAGGATATGTCAACAAAGTCACTATAAGCTTATGTCCATTAGTGTCCCTGAGGCTTGGTGGGGGGTAGGGGGTGGGTAGGGGGTGGGTAGGTGGGTAAGGGGGTGGGTTGAGGAGCGTAAGGGGGTGGGTTGAGGAGCGTAAGGGGCATGAGGGTTGCGAGGTGTCAACTGATCTACAAAAAAAAAATACTGACTTATCAACCAATTCTCACTTAAAAAGACTTACACACAACACTAATGATAAGACACTAAGTACAGCAATATCTATTAATAGTAACCTCAACAGTGTGTCTAGTTGGTAATAGTGTTGCGTCGGGCTGATGGATTACTTAAGAGATTAACTTAATGATATAACGAGGTAGGTTGAGGTAGTCACTTGTATGTAATTACCTGAGGATGATGCCAGGAATAGGACGTGAAATACCTTTTGTGAAGGAGTCCTACAGGAAGTATTTTAGGATCCTCTTGAGTTTTTCGTAAGCTGAATTGTTATCCTTCAGGGAGTTACAACTTAAACCATCGTTCTCAAAGATATTTTCTAGGTATTGATAATAATTAAACCAATCTATAAACCCACAACACACCCTACAACAGCTCCCTACCAACCGCAACACACCCACAACACACCCCACATCACACACAACACGCCCCCACCACAAACAACACACACCCCACCACCCACAACATACAAGACACCCCACAACACACCCCACAACACACCCCACAACACACCCCACAACACACCACAACACACCACAACACACCCCACACCCACAACACACCCAACACACCCCACACACCCCACAAAACACACACACCCCACAACACACCCCACAACACACCCCACACACCCCCACCCACAACACACCCCACAACACACACCCAACACACCCCACACACCCCACACCACACCCCACACACCCCACAACACACCCAACACACCACACAACACACCCCACACACCCCACAACACACCCCACCCTGCACCCCACACACACACAACCCCCACACACACCCCACACACCCCACAACACACCCCACAAACCACACCCACACACCCCACACACCCCACAACACACCTAACACACCCCACACACCCCACAACACACACACCACACACCCCACACACACACCCCACAACACACCCCACAACACACCCCACACACCACAACACACCCCACAACAACACACCCCACAACCCCACAACACACCCCACAACACACCCCCACACAACACACCCCACCACCCACAACACACCCAACACATCCCAAAACACACCCAACACACCCCACAACACCCAACACACCCCACAACACACCCCACACACCCCACAACACACCCCACAACACCTTCAATTCTTTTCGTTTCATTCTTTATCTTCTCATCCCATATAATTCCTCTACTCTCTTTCTAACCACCCTCCTTCTCTCCTTCTCTCCCCCTCCCTACAATTATCACCACCCTTGGTTATTCTCCCTTCGTGAACTAGTATCCCTCAGGACAGGGAGCAAGTGTCGTATCCCGTTGACCACCGCAGCACTAATATATAAACACCAATCTACTTCCTTAGTATAAAAACAACACAAACTGGAACACAAATTTCACAACGACATAAACTCAGGTGCCATGGTTTGATCCCCCCCCCCGCCCAGGTACTGTACAGGTGTGAATGTAGGTGTTTAATAGGACCTTGTTATACTCAGCAGCTCAGGTGAGGTAATATGGTCGCAAATTATGATTCTGTCTCCAGTCTCGGTATCAGTCAGATTAATTTGTTTAAGTTATTGTTTGTTGTTGTTTGTTGTTATTGTTTGTTATTCTAATTACTGTTATTGTCAAAGATATTATTTTTATGGCGATAATGATAATGATAATGACGATAATAATGGCGATAATAATGATAACTCATTCGTAATATAAAGACCACCTTCATATTACAGTAATAAAAACTCTCATGGTGTATTTCTCACTATTAAAAACATTACAGAATATACATGGAGATTGTATACACTATAACACAAAAATTATACTTTGTCCTTCTCTCCACCTTCTTCATGTTGCCTTTAACTCCTTTATTAACTCTTTCTCTCTCCCTATCTATGTTTTACTGTGTTTGTTTATTCGTATTCCTCCCCCCCCCTCCCACACACACACACACAACAGTTTTGCTCCCGACTATACCGCCCTCCGGGATTTATTGAACAGTCTCCAAAACTGGGTCACCAACAACCACGTCACCATCAACCATACCAAGACCATGGTTATGAACATCAACCTCTCCTCCGCCGTTGTCCCACCTCCTTCCATTACTTTAGGTCCCAACACACTCCAGGTTGTAGATTCCACTAAGCTCCTCGGCGTCACCATAGACAACAAACTTAATTGGAAACCACACATCAGTGAAGTTGTCAAATCCTCCAGTTTCCATCTCCACCTCCTCCGCCGACTCAAGTCCCTCGGAGTTTCTACACCCGAGCTCCTCCGTGTTTACTCAACATTCATACTTCCCAAGTTCACATATGCCTCCCCTACCTGGTCTTCCTCCCTAAATGCCACACAACGTAAACACATAGAAAAAGTGCAAAAGAGGGCATGCGAGATTATTCTCTCCCCTTGCTACTCCACATATCACGAAGCGCTCAACACACTGACCCTCTCGGCTCTCACTGACCATCACCACGACCTCATCTGCAAATTTGGTGAGAAGCTTCTGCACCATCCTCGACAACGGCTCCTACCGCCACCTGAGATCCCTCGCCCGAGAATTGCTGTTCGACACCACAACCGCATCCAGCCCATACGAGCACGAACTGATCGCTATAAGAACAGCCCAGTCCTAACCATTGTAAAAGTTATCAATAACTTGTAATAAACCAGTGTATTCACTCCCAGTAAATCCTACTTTTTTGCACTGTCACTATGTTGAAATGCCCTGTAGTATGACCGTCTCCCCACCTAGTTATTATATATCATATTTGTATCAATTATGTTACTTGTATATAATTTGTAAATCGAGACCCATTCCCCAATTATGTAACTGTATATTATCAGCCTTCCGGCTGCTATGCTCTTTCAATAAACCGTTAATTGTTATTATATTATTATTATTTACACACACACACTAGCAGACAGACAGGCAGACCCGACAACAACATCCTTCCACTCACTTGCTATCAAGAATAATAAACCAAAACACGACTAGCAAAACCTAAAACCCAACTGTAGTGGATGTAATCCTAGACAAGGTTCTTGAAACTCCAGGGCACGAGCAGTAGATATATTCAACAAGTGGTACAAGACTTGGCGTGATAGCCAACCGGTACAGGAACAGGAGCCAGCACAAGGAACTCCTCGTCGTAGGCAGGCCGGAGCCGATCTGAGGGAAGTTAGCTAGCTAGGCAAGGGGAGTTGCTAGACATTCCTAGGACAATCAATGAGGTCTTCTAATTACTCGACTAGCGCGGTACAGACATAGTACATCGGGACATAGTAAATGGACATAGGCATTAGACATAAGCATAGATATCAGACATGCTATAATAATATGTAGTAATACAGACATGTGAATAAATGGTACAATGAATGGTAACAGAGTCTTGGCGTCGGGCGTGTTCACATATCTATACACCTCCCTCCTCCTTTACGCTCGTAGTGCAATCTCGAGCGGTCTACGGACTCTTTTTCCATGAGTCGGGGGGAGCGGCGAGGGACAATGGGAGGATCAACTGACGACCTTCGTTCCTGGTCTGGGCAAGGGGACACAGGGGACGGGGAGGAGGGTTCGTCACTAGAGGATGGCACTGGGCGGAGATGGCGTCTGTTTCGCCACCACACACGACCACTGGGGAGGCGGACTTGGTACGAACGAGACTCGCCACGGCCCATGACGACCCCGACCTTGTCCCAGCGGTGTGACGTCGGGTCCTGGATTCGTACTTGCTGGCTGACGGCCAACCTGGGAAGGGGGCGGGCTTGGGCGTCATAGTGGCTTGTCACTTGGGCCATCCGGGCAGCCTCACGGCGGTCACACTCGTCCGCCTTGATCTGCCATTCATCTAAGAAGGACTGGGGGTGGGCAGGCACACAAGTACGAAGGGGGCGGCCATACAACACCTGGGCAGGAGAGCGTCCGGCAGGGGTAGGGGGTGTTACGGAGTTCCAGTAGGCCCCTGTCGAACTCCTCGCAGTCCAGGTTCCCCGTCGGTGCTGTCTTGAGGATGAGGTATTTTACGGACTTTACCGCTGCCTCGGCGTGGCCATTCGCCTGCGGGTAATGAGGGGAGGTGACGATGTGGTGGACGCCCCAGCGTTCGGCGAAGCTCTTGAACTCGTGGCTATTGAACGGGGGCCCACCGTCGGTTCGGAGGCGGAGAGGCACTCCGACTTCCCGGAAGAAGCGACAGAACATCCGGATGACCCTGGAAGAGGTGGTGTCCTGACCGCAGGGAACTACCACGGGCCATCCAGAGAGCCTGTCGGCGACCACCAGGAAAGACTTTCCGGCCACATTAAAGAAGTCGGCGGACACGGACTCAAAGGGCCGCTTTGGGAGGTCATTGCACAGGTACGGCTCTTGTTGCTGGCTGGGCTGGAGTTGCTGGCAAGGCTCACAGGCCTCAACCGTGCTCTTAATATCGGCGTCAATACCAGGCCAGAAGATGGTCTGACGGGCTCTGCGCCTGGTGGCTTCAACGCCGCGGTGGCTGTCATGGAGGCGGGATAAGGTGCGCCGGCGGAGGGCAGCGGAACGACGATCCTGGGGCCGTACAACACCAGCTCTCCGTCCGCATAGAGGCTATCCCTTAGCTTCCAGAAGGGGAGGGCGGAGGCGTGAATGTCGTAGCGGTTGGTGGGGAATCCAGCGGAGACGTAGTCGAGGAGTTGGACGTATGCCGGGTCTTGAGCGGCGGCGATGCGAAGCTCCTGGAGAGTCCTATCGTCTTCGATGGAGGGCGTCGTCGTCGTCTTGTCAGCAAGAGAAGTGGCTGTGTGTGTCACTAAAGACCGAACGTAAGCAGCGGCAGTGGTACAGTCGACTTCATCTTCAGGTGTGGGGCGACTAACAGGGGCTCGGGAGAGGGCGTCTGGTATGCACAGAAGCTTCCTGGCGCGCCACACAGCTGTAAAGACGTAAGGGGCGGTCTTCTCTTTGAGGCGTTGGAGGCGAGGATTTTCGATGGCGTCCAACGTGTAGTGATTGAGGATGGGTATGAGCGGGCGATGGTCCGTCATGAGGGTGAAATGCCCAAGGCCGAACAGGTAAAGGCGGCACTTGGCCATAGCCCAGGCGACTGCCAGCATCTCTAGTTCGATGGTGGCGTATCTGGTCTCCGTGTCCGTCAGAAACCTGGAGCCACACTGAACTAAGCGCAGTCTACCCTGGCCGTGGTCTTGAAGGAGGGCATATCCGAGGCCGTATAGACGGGAGGCGTCGGTCTGGAGGACCACTGGTAAGGACGGGTCGAAGGGTGCTAAGACTGGTGGTGACAGCAACGCCTTCTTAACATTCCTGAACGCTAGGTCGTGGTCAGGAGTCCAGAGGAAAGAGCGCTTGGGGCTCATGAGGGGGCGATTTTAGGGGAGAAGTCGGCCAGCTGATTTGCCAGGCCCATAAATGAGCGAAGGTCGGTCAGGTTCGCTGGAGTAGGGAAGTCCCTGATGGCCTTGACCTTCTCCTCATCAGCTGAGATCCCCTCTGGCGAGATGTTGTAGCCGCAGTAGTTAACTTGGGAGGCGGCGACCACACATTTATCTTTGTTCAGGGTGATACCATGGGCACGGCATCTTGTGAGCATCA
>NW_024747362.1:0-12468 GCF_018991925.1 Homarus americanus
CGATTGTCTTTGTTTTTTTGTTGTTGTTGCCTGTTGGGATCTGGGTAGACTTTTAACTATATTCTTAATCCCCAACTCGTAACACAGGGGAGAGAAGCATGGAGGTGGAGTGGAGGCACCAGTGGGGAGGTGGAAAGGAGGCATCAACGGGAAGGTGGAAAGGAGGCAGCACTGGGGAAGTAGAGTGGAGATAATTAAGTTACCCTGTGGGACCAATAAAAGGTGGTGTGAAAGATATGAAATGGAAAAAAAAGTGATGACCGAGTGACCATGAGAATAAACTTGGAAATGACATGGGATGATGTATAATAAAATGTGTGACGTAGGATTTGTGGTAGAAGGACCGGGTGATAATAGGGACGGAGTTTAGAACGAGCGAGAAAAATTACTCTGAAATATACTCGTGTCTGTACACTTAAGAAAATTGTACTTAGATCATTCAAAATACTGTTCACGCTATAACACTGAACTTTAGTGAACATCCTTGTTATGAACGGCAGATATACACGTGATGTCCCTAACTGTGTGCACCAGCAATTATGTCTGTTAAGAAAAAAATCACGTTTTGACGATTTACTCTCATATGTGATGGCGTAAATCTTCATGAATCAATTTCGTATCAGGTATCAACTATATACAAAATTTGGTTATAAATTAATCCTGGAATAAATCCCAAAGTTCAGGTAACATGAAGAAGGAAAAATTAAAACAAAGGAGATGATAAAACTCAGACAGCTAAGAACACGACCTGGGCAAGATCGCTAACCTTATCCTTCAAGCGACGGTGTTACGTTAGCCATGGTTCTGTAGTGAAAGCAGCACACTATGAGACTGAGAACAGTCATACCTCCCCCTCCGACCCTACACGTTAGCCATGGTTCTGTAGTGAAAGCAGCACACTATGAGACCGAGAACAGTCACACCTCCTCCTCCGACCCTACATGGCAGTCTATCTAACCACCTTGACTTCTCATATGAAAGTCCACTTGTTTCCTACCCCCGACACCAACCTACACGACATCCAAAATTAAATTCCACCTGACCACTCACATGACAGTCCCTTGGCAGACCACCAAACGGTCCAACTTAACTCTGACACCCCCCACCCTCATCTGACACTCTCTCTGCCCCCTCCCCTCCTCTCCACTCCCCCTCCTCCAACTCACCTCCACACCAGAGTCGGGATGGGATGAAAGATCCACTTCTCCCCTAGATAACGTTAAGGTGTTTAATCATCAGGTAAAATATGGTGGGTTGCTAATCTGCAAGTGATTCATTTAACCTTTTAGGCTTATTTGCATACGAACATGATAAACTGAAAATAATCTCATCTCTTGTCTAAACTTAATACTGAAATCCTTTTATGTCACGTCAAACATCAAGTCATCCATACAACCCTAATAGGTGAAGGTCTCCAGGTGAAACACTAATTAACTAAAGTACCTTAATGGAGTAACCGGACATGAGGGGTTACCGTCATCCCAGCATCTGATTTCAGTACTGAAAAAAAACACACACAACAGACACAAGACCCGAGACACGGTCCTTCCCATACTAACAATGACTCACTCTACAGCAGGTGCGGGCAAAAACATGGAACATTGCTAGACTCTGGACTTAATGATAGAGATTTAATCGTCAAGATGAGAATAATAAGAAAAGAGGGTATATTTACCATTGTTTTTTTCTGCATTCGCCTTGTGTTGTGATATTGCAAGGTGTGGTGACGCTGTGTGTGTGCTGATGATGATAATGAAGCTTTAGTTAGGCAGAGTTTTTGTTCTGTAATCTGGAGGTGAAAAACTGGAGGTACTGTTAGGATTCATAAGGTTGGAATAGTGTGTGTGTGTGTGTGTGTGTGTGTGTGTGTGTGTGTGCGTGTGCGTGCGTGTGTGTGTGTGTGTGTGAGTGAGTGAGCGACATAACCGTCACTGTCTGCAACCAATAATTTACCTTGGTGTTTGTTAAGTCTCGCAATTAATACATACCTGTACATACATATTATTCCCTACATCCAAACTTGAGTATACTTGAGTAATTAGCATATGAAAACTCCACCTTTTATTTAGCTAATATAACCTTCACATAATACAAATTTGTCATCAATTTCAACACAAGCCTCACTTAATTTATCTCACACCACTTTATCAACCAACTTCTATTGTGATCTGGTGACTCATTTAACTCAAATACTAGTGTCTTTACTTAATACACCTTTTCACATATCCGTTGAGACATTGTTACATAACTATTTGACAAATTTCATAACCGGAACAGACCACTTACATGTAAAAATCTTCATCTACAATCCGAAACTAAATTCGGAGCCTTTTAGTGTACTGTAGGGTTCCAGTATCATATATGCAAAAAAGAAACCTCTCCCACAGAATCCGTCGTCGTCCAGCGGCCACGACACTTGCGACCACCAACTGGTTGGCAGAGAACGAGTCTCAATTTGAAGCTAAATTATAATCCCTTGAAATGATGGGATCTGAGATCAAAATTTTTATAAAGAATTTTTTTTTTGGCAATTCTTCCCTACAACCACAAGAATCCAGACAACTTAGTTATCAGAGGTGAAATATAATTTGAAGGTCTATGATAAGCCTTAAATTAGTGGATTCAACGAGTATTATATCCTGAGATAATATAGATCTTTCCGAGGACTCATCCCTGTGAACAGTAATATCTCACGATTATCTTAATTTTACACCTGTGACCACGAGGAGGAGTTCATCTCATTTGCATTTGTGAAAAAATAAATTTGAAGAAATATACGAAGCTCTGAGTCACAAACTCAAAACTTATTCAATCAATCAATCATGCCTTAGGGTTGGCAATCAAGGCTCTCCACTCCAAGGATTTTCAAGCTGCCTTTATCAATCCTGCCAGACTTTGTATCTCTCCGGGGAACCACAACTTATTACATCACGATTGAGAAGAATTTCCCTCAAGACTTCAGAGCCGAGGCCACAAAAATCCAGGACTATAACGAGCAAACAGAATTAAGTCTTAGTACAGAGACGAAGACAACAAGAGGAAAAATATCTTTACACGTGGAGACAAAGCGTAAAGGTTGACCATGGTACAGTAATTGTATTTTCCACACCGGGTAGCGTGAAGAATCAATGACGTGGGGACTTGGCATTATTGTTTCCTAACTTAACCCTCTGAGTACGATGCCAACCCCCCTGAGTACAATGAATTAATCCAGACCCCCCCTATAGAGTACGATTATTTAACACAATGAACAAGATATATTTACCCCTTGAAATAGACCAGTGGGTTAGGTATATCACCAGTTGAGTACAATACCAGCCTCTGAGTACAGTAACTCAACCGAGTAAGGTACCTTAACCGCTTGAGTACGATGACATAACCCTTTGAATGAGATGACCTATTCTTGTGGGTACGTAGACACTGTACTTAGGTGGTTAAGTCACTGTACTCAGGAACAGGTCATCATATAGAAAGGGTTATAACAACGTGATCAAGGGAGTAAGCCATTGTATTCAGAGGATTAAGGATTAAGCCAACGTTCTCAAGGGGTTTAAACAACTGTAAAACTGATCCCATTAATTTGCTAAACGAGAATACGACTGTCGAAAAGTCTGAGATTGCATTGACTCGACTGACTTCAAATTAATATAAGTAATAGAAACCTGACATGACGTTTACAACAAGCCTTACGATAACATTAATGACAAAACCAAACCTCACAGCCATGACATAAACCCAAGCCTGGCATCACATTCTAACACACAAAAGAAGAACTCATGTAGCAGAGTGCAGGAATGAAGTGACACGTGTCAACAGAGGACCACACTTACAACCTTCAGGCTCAGGGTAGACTCGTAAATTAATCACAAGACCAACACGCCCGGGGAGGTGTTACCGGGTCCAACACGTCCTCACCCCCCCCCCATCACCCTGCCCTCAGTCAGTGTTTTTCACTTTGTTTACACGAGGAGTCTGCAAGTCTAATGAGTTCCAGTTCTACTAGGTCTTAGTTCTAATGGGTATCAGTGATAATGAATCTCAGTTATAGTGATCCCCCAGTTGTAATAACCCCCAGTTATAATGATAGGTCTCTGTTCTAATGGGCCTCATTTATAACGGGCCCCAGTTATAATGGACCCCCAGTTATAAGAGGCCTCACTAATCCTGGGCCTCGGCCCTCACTTGTACGTAATGGGACCCAATCACAATAGCGTTCCAATTCTAAGAGGCATCAGTCCTAGTAAATACCACTTCTAATGGGTTCCAGACCAAAAAGTCCCTAACCTAACCTAACCTAACCTAACCTGAGGATCGATACCAGAGGTTAAGTTAGGTTAAGGCTTAGTTGGGGCCAATCTGGCTAGGGTCCATTTAGAAATGAAATCCATCAGAACTAAGACCCATTAGAGTTGGGGCCCATTAATACTGGGACCCATTAGAGTTGGGGCCCATTAATACTGGGTCCCATTAGAGTTGGGGCCCATTAATACTGGGTCCCATTAGAGTTGGGGCCCATTAATACTGGGACCCATTAGAGATGGGGAACTCCGTAATGCCAGGACCCGGCGTGAGATGGGGGCTCATTTATACTGGGCCCCGTGGGAATGGGACATTTATGCTACCAGGACCCATTAGAGATGGGGCTCATTAATACTGGGACCCATTAGAGATGGGGCTCATTTATACTGGGCCCCATTAGAGATGGGACCCATTTATACTGGGACCTATTAGAGTTGGGGCTCATTATTACTGGGACCCATTAGAGTTGGGACCCATTAGTACTAGGGACTATTACGACTGGGGTCCAGTTAACCAGTCAACAAATAGGCGATAAGTGGACCTTCTGGATAGACTTTCACCAATGAGAAAAAACTTTTGAAAAGAAAGAAAAAGAAAAAAAATCGATAATGAGAAAACACAAGAAGGAAAGATGGAGGAATACAGAAAGAAATGAAAATGAATAATGAATAAAGAACGAATGAGAAAGGGAACAGGAAAAACGAAAGAAAATATGAAAAGGAACGAAATATAAAAGAAAATAATGGACAGAGGACGAAAGGGAGAATACAAAAGGAAAAAGAACAAAAATTAAATAACGAACGAGAAAATAAAAAGAAAAATTAAGAAAAAAACGAGAGAAAGGAAAAGAAAAAATGGATAAAAGGAAAAACCCGAAGCGAGAAAAATAAACGAATAAAACAATGAATGACAAAAGAAAAAAGAAAATAAAGAATATACAGATTAAGAGAGAAATATAAGAGAGATAGGAAAAAGATAGTCGCCAAAATATACGACAAAACACAACACAACAGACCGCCCATCCACGCCCTATAACGGCCCTCAAAACTTTGGCCAGACGCGAACTAATCTCGGCCTTGCCATTTTTCCGCGGGGGCTGGTCACACAACTCCAGGGAGGGAGAGAAAGGAAGGGAAGGGAGAGAAAGGAAGGGAAGGGAGAGAAAGGAAGGGAAGGAAGAGACTAGAAAGGGAGGGGAGGGAGAGACTAGAAAGGGAGGGAAGGAAGGAAGGAAGGAAGGAGGTTGTGAAAAAAAAGAGAGGAAGAGAATGAAAAAGAAAGGGGGAGAGAGAAGGAGGGAAGGAGTGGAATTACCGTAACATTTCCGTGTGTAGCTTTATCAGTGCAGTGTAAACTCCTCTATGGGACTTCACTTAATCAGGAAAGCAAAAATTTGGTGAAGGTAATATACGAAGGATTATGTAAGTGTGTGTTTTGTATTTCAGGTGGCGGCCATTTTGAAAAGAGATAAAAACGAACTCTCCATCAGTAGACTTTTTGTGTGTGATTATACTTATCGTCGGCCATTTTCAACTGAGACACAAATCAAGCACTATGGGAGTTTTAGTACAATTTATGGTATGATTATAGCGGTTATCTGTCATTCTTATATGCGATAAAACTAGAGCGCTACAAAGAACTCGAAAAGACTTTGTGGTGTGGTTGAGCAGTTGTCGGATATTTTGGAACCGAAATAAAAATAAATAAACGTAGTGCAAGTATGAAATGATGTTATTGGTCTGAATATTAAAGTTTTTGTAAATTTTTACCTGAAAAAACAATAACAACAACATACACTTGTGGTGAATATGAATAAAAAAGAAACAGTAAAGGTATTAGTGTTGAGTAGAGGCTGGTAACGACCATCACGGGACAATACTGTGTTAAGCCACTACAACGACACTCAACATTTGATACAAACTACGACTGATAAAACTACCAACTATTCTCTAACACACACACACACACACACACACACACACACGATTATACTAATACCGCATTTTTATTTCTTTATTTATTTTCTTTCTTTCTGTCTTTATTTATTTATTTAAGTCTCCCTTATGAATAATTTTACAACAGTCTTCGCCACGCACTTCGTCTCCACCAGAATCTCAACACCACATAGTCAACTGGCACCATCTACCATCATCAAGTGTGTGTTGATCACAGAAAGACGCCCACAAGAGGTCACAGGGGCATTGACAGCATAGAGTTATAACAGCCAATTCCCGGGTTGATTGAAGATGAAAAGAATCAGAACAGACCTCGTGTGCGATGTCTATATTTGGATAGAATCATCGGGGAGAGTGGTGCCGCAAACGATCGGGAATTTATAGACCTATAAATAGCACACGGCTGCGTTAAAATTGCTATGAATTCGGAAAACACGCGAAATGTGGCGCGTTTGGCGGTCTGGATTGAACACCGTTTATTAGAACACGTTTACAAAATGCAAAAATTCTGAATTTGTATCGCGTAGCCGAATTTGTACCCGTGAGAAGGTAGGTGGGTGGGGGAGGCAGGTGAGAGGGTACGTAAGTGGGTGGGAGGGTAGGTAGGTGGGTGGGTGGCCAGGTGAGAGGGTACGTAAGTGGGTGGGAGGGTAGGTAGGTGGGTGGGTGGCCAGGTGAGAGAGGCCAGGTGGGTGAGTGGGTGGGTGGGTGGGTGTGAGTGAAAGGAGATGAGTGGGTGGAGGTGGGAGGGTAGAGTGGGTGGGTGGGGAGGAGGGGTAGGTGGGTGGGTGGGAGGGTGGGTAGGTGGGTGAGAGGGAGGGTAGGTGAGTGGGTGGGAGGGTAGGTAGGTGGAGTGGAGGGAGGTAGATGGGTGGGTGGGAGGGTAGAGTGGGTGGGTGGGAGGGAGGTAGGTGGGTGGGTGGGAGGGTAGGTGGGTGGGAGGGAGGGTAGGTGGGTGGGTGGGGCCAGGTGGGGAGGGGTTGGTAGGTGGGTGTGGGTGAGGGTAGGTGGGTGGGTGGGGAGGGGTGGGTGGGCGGGTGGGAGTGGGTAAGGCGGGTGGGGTGGGTGGGTGGGTGGGGTGGGTGGGTGGGTGGGAGGGTAGGTAGGTGGGTGGGAGGGTTAGGTGGGTGGGAGGGAGGGTAGGTGGGTGGGAGGGTAGGTGGGTGGGAGGGTAGGTAGGTGGGTGGGAGGGTTAGATAGGTGGGTGGGAGGGTAGGTGGGTGGGAGGGTAGTTAGGTGGGTGGGTGGGTAGCCAGGTGAGAGGGTGGGTGGGAGGGTGGGAGGGTCTGTCTGTCTGTCTGGGGAACTATCTCGCCACCAGCCAAACTCTAAATTATTTCTTCCTCTCCAACTAATTTTGTTTTTGCCTTTTGTACATTTTGCAAAAAAGTGAACAAAATCGCTAAAGAAAAAGACTTATCGTGGAAGGAAGGAGGAGTCTGATGGCCAAGAGATGCAAATGATCATTGATTCCGGTGCAGACTGAGTTGAATTGCTTTGTTCGATAAATCTCTTCAATAGTTAGGAAAAAAATTGTAAAAATTCAATGTTGAAAAGATGGAATAACCTGACGGCACCAACTCCCTTCCCTTCCCTTCCTCTCTCTCTCTCATACCCCTCCCTTCCTTTACCCCACCCCTTCCCTCCCATTGTCCTACCATTCCTCCCCTGTTGGCCCTCCTATTAGAGAAAGAAAACAATATTTTTTTTTGGAAGGGGGTAACTGTCATAAGAAGTTGTGTTCCTTGTTGATGTGTGTGTGTGTGTGTGGGATGCAGAGAGCAGGAAAGAAGTGAAAGGAAAAGTACGGTTGGAGGGGAAGGAAGAGGTAAAGTGTTAAGAGTGAGACGTGTGGAATAATTGAGAGAGAGAGAGAGAGAGAGAGAGAGAGAGAGACACTAAACACACACAAAAAAAGAAATGAAAACATAATAATACAAAAATAAATTGTCATAGTCGAAGGTGCAGTCATCGATATAAAGTACTCGGTCTACTAATTCTGAACTATTGACAGAAAAATACGAGACAAATAAGCCGACAAATTGAGCCATTAAAGGTCTCTCATGAACTTCTGCCGCTACAGTAGGAATAAACACTAGTAATTGATATACTGGTAAAATAAAACCCCACACACAGACCACCGAACTAAAAGCTTCCGGCGATAAATAAATTAATATATCAGGTAATTTAGATAAAATTTCGATAAAGTGATAATTTATATACATTTTTATATATTTTTTTTTAATTTAAACTTGACTGCAAATAAGAACTATCATATAAATAATCACACTGTAAAATATAAATAAATAGCATAATTATTAACTTAATATTTTTTAACTTTGCCCTAAACTTTACAAGGGAACTTTACCGGGTACAACTGGACGGTCTCCTACGCTACATGACTCTGAACACACGAGAGAACTAAACACAGAACTCACGATTCTTCTTCATATGTGTATTGTGTTTTATATATTCATTTATTGTCTTATTCTCTCTATGTTCAAAATATTCACTGGGGGTAAAAATAACAGCACGGATACAACACACTAATAACTAATCCTATTTTTTTTAGCACGAAAGAACCATCATGGCCGGCACTGTATACTAAAAAATCACCCACTTTCCCCAGATGCAAAGTTAGGTACCAATTCACAGATGGGTGAACTGGGAATCCACTAAGTGCAAGCCAATAATCCAAGGAATATGAAGCGAGAATTGTATCTACTCAGCCACAGCACACCTCTGGTCGGCAATAATCCGCTAAAAAAAGTCTTTTATCTTTACATAGAGGGAACATAATGATGTACAACTCGTGTCAAACGCTGCATTAGGTTACGTCCTATAGTTTAGTACAGTAAAATAAAAAAAAAAACCTTGAACAGAGGAGCGACGGTCAGCTGAAAGTGAACCAAGTCGATGTGCCATTGTAGTTTGATGTCCACCCTCACTACGCACGACCAGAATCTACATAATACTCAATAAACAACGACTAGACACGAGGCCTGTTAGAGGGGTTATTCTTTACTCTTAAATCTATCAAAAGCTCGAGATTAGCAAGACCCAGAGAGGGCGAGGAGAAGACTACGAAGAGGTTAAGGGTGAAAAGGGCTGGAGGAACTGTAAAGAGAGAGAGAGAGAGAGAGAGAGGCGACCTGGGTTAAGGACTAAGGAAAGGAAGTGAGAGGGATAAGGGAAAGAAAGGGCTGAGTGAAGGGGAAACAGGGCCGTGGAAAAGGGGTAAAATGAGGAGTGAGAGAAGGGCTACAGGAGAAAGTGAGGCCTGAGAAGAGGGGTTAGAGTAAGGGCTGGGGAAAGGGCTAGAGTGAGGATGGAGAGAGGGACAAGTCATATCTATAGAGAGGTTTTGGAGAGGGTTATGGAGAGTGCTGAGGAAGTAAGAGGGGCTAGTATTGAGGGCTAGACTGATGGGGGAGAGGGGAGAGGGCTAGGGAGAGGGTTAGAGAGGGGAGAGAGCTAGGGAGAGTGTTAGAGAGGGGAAAGGGCTAGGGAGAGGGTTAGAGAGGGGGAGAGGGACTTCAGGGCGCTAGTGGTGGTCGCTACGATGAGGCTCCGTGGATATTTGTCGTGTGTTTCAGGACGAGAAATTGCAGAGACCTACCACCAGCTGACGGAGGCGTTGAGGCTTGTGTACGGAGGAGGAGGAGAAACGGAAGATAGAATAAGAGGGGGAGAAACAGATGATGGAGCAGGAGGAGAAACAGAAAATGTAAGAGGAGGAGGAAGATCAGCGGCAAGAGCAGTATGAGGAAGAGGGGGAAGATTTGGTGGAACGAGAAGGAAGACAGGATGGAGACAAGAGGCAAAAAATGAGTTAGAGAATTGATAACTGGAGAGAAAACAAAATTAACAGGCGCAAGATAGAGGGAAGAGGAGAAAGAATAAAAAGAAAGGGAGAAAAATATTGAACGTCGTAAAAATGAAATATAAAAAAACAAACAAGAGAGAAATAGAATAAAAGATGAAAGGAGAAGAACGAGGAGAGGCAGAAAAAGTGAAGAAAAAAACACAGAGATAGAGAGAAAGAAGGAAAAAAATAGAGAAGGAAAAATCAGAGAAAAGAAAAACAATAACTGAGGAAAAGAACAAAAATGAGAAAAAAAGTGAGAAAGAAAGATAGAAAAACAGATTTATATGGGATTTTTTTTTGGGGGGGGGGAGGAAAGGGAAGGGAAGGTTCCAAGTTTCATTGAATTGTTCCTAATGTGAGTAAGCCAATCCCACATATTTAATGGCGTTTGTAACAATTTGTCTCAGATCAAGCACCTGGAGAGTTTAATTTTGTTAATCTTTTGTTTTCTTTCATTTTTTCTTTCATACCCCTACTTTCTTCATCTACCTGGCCATCTCTCTCTCTCTCACTCAAGACCGGTTCTCATTATAACCACTGAGAATATTACCAGAAAGTGTTTGAATGTTTACTGTTTTTCTTCGTTTTTTTTTTTTTACTGACAGCTTTTAACGTTAACCGAGTGACCCAGTAACGCTAACACACACGCACACACACAAAACACACACACACAGACACACACACACACACACACCAGTGCTCACGTTCATGACATTGACCCATTTTAAACTGCTCACACACGAAAGTTCAATATATGTCCTGTACTTTACATTCCAACGCTTCAATGGTTTTGTAAGTTATGGTCTACGCTGCAGTATAAAATATTAATTATGTACTTGCATGGGTGGAGAGAGAGAGAGAGAGAGTATATGACCCAAATATACGGAAAAGACTCCATAAAAAAATATAGATATTATATATACATTTTAGGAAACCATTAACTGAAGCAAAAAAAATAATTGACAAGACGTTTAACATTCACGATTTACTAGCAAGAAATATGTGTTGAAAATTACAGATTATACAGACATAAATAACTGTATGAACTGGGGACAAGTTTGAGAATGTTTTGTGAGGAAGAAAAGTACAAATTGGGGAAAAAACAGCTTTGATATGAATAAATTACTGGATAAACGTAAATGGGAAAAAACGCGTTTTTAACTAGGAAAAAATGAAAGAATGGAAGGAAATTAATGTAAATATAACGTGAATAACCAAGAATGAAGAGTAGAAGGATATTATTAGATGTAAAATATGTATAACCAGGAAAGAAAAAAATAAAGAAAAAATAATAAAAAATAGTGAGTAACCGACGGAGAAAAAATTAATGAATAAAAATTGAAGACAAAACATATATAAAAAAAATAAAAAATAGCATATAAAATAAAATAAAATAAATACGAATATATATCAGAATAAACTGAAACAAACTGATGTGAAAAATAGATATCACGAGGAATAATTTTTAAATAAACCCGAGAAAAAAAAGTTGTTCCATGAAACCTTTGAGAAAAATTAATTGATTTCCATAACTGCTAGTGGTACTATGTGAGTTCAGAACGTCATAGCTACACAAGTTAAAATTCAGAACTGATATTCACATATAATTTAGATTTTTTTTAGGTTACACTCAGTCATTTCTCCTAAAATAACTATGCTGAGAGAGAGAGAGAAAAAAAAAAAAGCTGAGTGTGTGTGTGTGGTGGGATGACGGATTGAACTAGCGACCCTCAGGTCAAGAGACAAGAGCCGTACCCACTCGACACCACACCTCAACTAACTAATCAATCTACACCTATCGTAGCCTATCTAACCTAACCTAACAGAAAATTTTACTTTACCAGAGAGTGGGACGGACACAAGTTGACATCACGGTCGTGTATGAACCAATCAGCGACCAGCTTTACCCACATACGAGTGGATCTTGTACGCAACAAGCCCGACTCAGGTTATAAAGCCAATAAAGAGTCACACTCAATTAGCACAGCTCCCTTCAGATGCCATTAAACCTCGACCTCATAGCTGTAGGAGGACCTATCGAACCAATGAAGCTTTTCGCTGTTGATCACTGTTTATCTTCCTCCCCTTCTCCCTCTGCTTGACTAAAGGAGTCACTCACCTACTTCCATGGTCAGTTGGTCACTCACACGTGTAGATAGTCCAGTCAGTGCGGTTTGTGAGGTACGCGGTCACTCATACGAGCCCTTGATCATGTTGGTATTGTCTACGGTCACTCACTCAGTCATTTATACTTTCCTTCTCGTTATTTATGTCCCTCCTCCTCTTCCTCCTCCTCCTCTTCTTCCTCCTCTTCGTCCTCTTCTTCGTCCTCCTCCTCCTCTTCTT